>NC_044199.1:35512314-35538019 GCF_900880675.1 Sparus aurata | reverse complement strand
ATTTTATCTATTTGGCTTGTAAATTAGTGCCGGCAGGTTAACACGCCCACTCTGCTTCCAGCAGGTCAACAGAGGTTGTCACGACACTCGCAGCCTTTTCTTTCAGCGGGCTGTGGATCAGTCGAGCACTGAAAGGTTCAGCAGCTGTGCAGCTTACAGAGATCTGCTCAGTGAAAACACATCGATGAAGACGAGTGTCGCTGCACTGATGTCACCAGCGTCAACTGATGTGCACTTCATGTCTTTGTGCGTTGATTCCACAATAGCTACTACACCTATTCTTATGGTTTATAGACAAAATAATCTGATTAAATAATAACAGCAAATGATTAGAATAATATGAACTCCTTTTCCTCCATGTCTGCATGTAAACACAAGCAGCATGTGTGTCATCGTAGACGAAGAGGAAATAAAGCCTGTTTGAGCTGTTTGAGGCAGGAGAGATGTGTCGAGTCCAAACAGAAGCAAAGGAACCGAGAGATCTCCCACTGAGATATGAGAAGAAGCAGAAAACAGAATATAAGCAGGGTCACAATATTTTGGTTCATGAATCAACAACAGGACTAACTTACAGAAATAACTAACATTTGTTTGGAGTCTAAAATAATTTCCATAATCAGTTTCTTTGCAGATTACTTGCTGATCAGTAATTTCTGTCATTGTGTTGCATCCAGGCTGGTGAGCAACAGTCTAAGAGAGGACGAACTAAACCTTTATTTAACATTAAGGTCGACTGTAATTTTTCCTCCTTGAAATGTAAAAGCGTTTGTGTCGAGCGACCTCTTGAGAACGGATCTCATTTTCCGGCTCTATATGCAGATAAAAGTTCAGGACATGATGATTTTTTTTTGTGTGTTTCACAGAGTTTATAAAGTGTCTCCAACTCAACAACTCACTAAACTGACACATTTGTTAAGGGAGTCTGGGGACTTTCTCCACGGGGACAAAGAAGTAGCCTATATTGTTACTGTTTAGTGTCTTTGTAACATGTGACATGTTTAGATCATTAACATGTTTCTTCTTTCATAAATGGAGTGTAAATGGTGAAATCAGTGTAAACAGTGTGTTCAAACAGCTGATCAATGTTGGCAGGTAAGACTTTAGCACTTTAGACACAGAAGCAGACAGGCTGGTACAGACATGCTGCCACAAACTGACACTTTTTACAAGGAGACAAACAACTTCAGCTGAAAGATTTAATGCTGAATTTACAACAAGGACACAATGACTTAGAATCTGTCGTAGCTGTTTCACAGAGTTTGTTAAGTCCTCATGAAACAACTCTTAAAATCACATGATTTGTTAATGGAGTCTGGTGATGTTGTGGTTGCTGGTTCAGTGGTTGGATGCTGCTAACACTGGCAGGTTCAGAGAGGATCAACATGTCAGTCACATCACAGTGAACCACATGAACATGTGTGTATCCATTCTGCCTGTTGTTGGGGCTTCTTCCTCTTCTTCCTCTTCTTGTTTCATTGAGGACGTCAGCTGATGAGAAGGACTTCAACACACTGCTGACAGACTGCGGTCACATGCGAGCTACCTGATAGCAAGTAGTGCAAAATAATCGACCACATTCTTACTACACTTTGGATAACAGCATCAGTTAACCAGCTAAAATGTAAATTCAGAGAATGACTGAGGTGCTTCTCTGTGTCTTCTTTGTGTTGCTGCTCAGGTGTTCAGCTTCAGCTTTCAGCTGTTCAAGGTTGCTTCGTCTCCTCTAAGCTAGTAAAGAGTTTTATCGTGGTGCTGGAGGACTCACAGGGCCTTCAGCTGACTTCGAGCCATCACACACGATTAGAGATTAAACTTATCTTGCAGGAGATTGCATCAGTCTGAACCCGTCAGAGCTGGACTACAGATACGAATCTGAATTTAATATTCAGAGCAGCTCACTGTCAGTTTCATTCAAACCATCTCACAGAGTTTATTGTTTACACAGCTGCTGAGCTCAGCTGACTGTGATTATTTTTCCAGAGTAAAATCTTTCAGTTAAAAATGTTTTCAAGTCATTTCTGTGACACAAACAAACTGAACCTGTGAGGTAGAAGGCTGGTTTCTGTCCCTGTAGGCCGGCTGAAGATAAGAGAGCTTATAACGAGAGGTCAGCAGGAAGGTGAAGACAGGAAGTTGGAGGCAGGAATGTTTCACACTCACCTTCAGGACGAGTGACAAACAGCCTCTTCAGAGAGTTGTAGGTTCCGATCTTGATTGTCCCGTAAGAAGCTTGTCTCAGCAGGGCCGGAGAAATCCTGAGAGGAGACGTCAGACATGATAACATTCATTCATCCAGGGAGTGTTTATCATTTACTTCCAGTCTTAAAAACTAGATTTCTGTCTTTTTGAGTCGTGTGAAATCTATCCTTAAGGTCTGTTACTCAAACCTGCTGCTTTCAAAGTCAAAGAGAAACTCCTGCTTTAAAAACTGAACACGTATCAGGTCCCACTGGGCTTCTTTCAGATCTGTAGCTGTAGATTCACAGTTTAACCACCACAAAGTGTAACAGCTCTGGGAGCAAAGCTTATTACTGCATATTGTAATGAACACATGCTGTTTCCATCAGCGTCCCGCAGACCACAAGCGTGGATCGAGAACACGCAACTAGATCACTTAACAGCACGTTGACTTTAAGTGAAACTGAACAGACATCTGTGACTGTTATCTTGAATTCATTTAGGGCTGAAACTTTAAGGTAATTCTTATGTTGTTATCCAAGAATTCACCTGCTAATTATAACTGAATCTCAGCTGTTAGCTCTGGACAGAAGTGAGGATACTGTGGTGGCGAAAGGGGGTCGGCATCTAATAAATAAATAATCATAAATGTCCATTAGGCTGGAGTAGAAGATGACTGGTGAAGTGGTACAGAGCAGACTGCGCAGGTATGATCCACGTTGTTAACTCCATTAGCTCCATTATGTAATTTATACTATATTACATATTATTTAACTCCCAGCAAACATAAAGATCCACCAACAAATGCACCAGCTCAGGAAATACAGCAGCACTTTGTCTCCAACTGGTGTTAAATTGATAAAAAACACAGAAGGATGAAGATTCTTATATCATCAGTGAACACAGGACCGTCCACACAAAAGAACCACACTGATGTCGGATAGAAGTTCTTGTTTTAGACCCACAATTTGGTGAATACTGGTCTCAATCACACACTACCCGTCTACTGCGCTCAACACAAAGATAATGCAGAGCCTGGAAAAGCTCATTTCATACCCAGAGTAGAGCGCCCGGACGCCCTCCTCCTTGCCGATCCTGAACAGAGCGTGGAACATGCCCCTGTAGCGTACCTCCGTGTACTGGGACTGACCCTGGACCTGCAGCCGGGTCTTAGTCAGGTCGATGGGAAACGTCCCTGAGGATTAAAAGTGAAATAAACAGATAATAGAGATTAACAAATGACCTCTCATGTATAATCAATAAAAGGGAAAACTGTATTTTTAACCATTTCTCAAGATGCAGCTCTTATCCAGGTACAAGAAAAGGCAAAAAAAATAGCAAAATATACAAAATATTTGCTGAGCAATCAACTATCAAATAATTTGCAGACTAATTTAATAGTTGATTAATTGGTTTAAATCATTTCCTAAAGTGACTATAAGGAACTTGTAGTTTGTTGATTCTAGCGCCCCCTTTGGACAAAATTGGTACGATCTGTTGTAAAGATCTTTGCTAGCCTGTCAGCAGCACGTGAATCTGGATTACAAGTGGATGACAGAGAGGCAGGATGGATCGTGATGAGGTAATGTCTTACTATATGATTTAAATGTGATATATGTGATTTGACCCTAGCACAGGCAATAATAATAACTATATAAAAATAGCAGTCTTTTCGCAGATGGTCTCGCTGTTACAGGTTTCATAAATATTTATACAAGTTCCTCATAGTCACTTTAAGAAACAAAAGTAAAACTTCTCTGATTCCTAAATGTGAATCTGGTAACTTTCCTCCTGTGTGACAGTGAACTGAGGATCTCTGGACTGAAGACAAAACACGGATCAACATTTTCCACATTTTATAAATCAGACAACTAAATGATTAGATGAAAAACAGATTAACCGGAAAATAAAGTGCATACAAAAATAACTAGTTAAACAAAAAAAAAAAAGAAAGAAAATACCTCAGTTCATTAAGAACTTGTTTAAATTAATTTTTTAATCATGCAGCAATGATCTGAATATATGTCTAGTCAGGGAAAGCAACACCTATGAGATTGAGAGGCAGACTCTTGGATTAACTACCAGCTAATTAATTAATGTAAATGTGTAATGTGTGCTAGCCTACAGTTGCAGGACGGTGCATACTGAGCACCACAGAGCTTCGACATGTATTCAGCTGCATCAGTCTGCAGCCTCACAGCACTGAGCACAGTCTTCCTCTGACTGCAAATTCATGGGATTTAAATGGCATTTACAGAAAAAATGTACTGCCACGACACTACAGCGCATAAACCAGCAGCGTACATGACGGTGGGGGGTTGCATGTTGTGCTGCATCACGTACCGAATTCTGCGACAATCGAGGCCATCCCGCCGTAGATGAACGGCTTCCAGTTCAAGCTGGCCATCTCCTCGGCGGCGGCTGCTTCCACCTGCTGCAGCCCCGCTACAAACAACAGAGTCCAGAGACAGAGGTCAACACAGTGCTGCAGCCTCAGACAATACAACATGTCGGGAAACATTGAGATCTGATGATGCTACACTTCAAGGAGGCTCCTCAGCATCAGCATCCCAGCGTACTGCGCCGGAAAGAGACGCCCGCTGTGTCGAGCACCGCGCACAGAGCCAGCATAGCTGTTGTGGGGTTCCTATTGGCTGCGAGGTCAGTCAATCAAAACATTTACGTGACCTGATTGGCTGCATCGCCCCGAGAGGAGAAACCAACGACTGACAGCTCGGTGACAGCAACAGTGTCTCGAGAATTAAATTAAGTTATTTATTATCATTAACGCAGCTGTGTCATGTGACAGACACGCTACTGAATCTACCAAATACAATAATTATTTTTATTAATGATAGAACATTTTAATAAGTGAAAACTGTGCATTTAATGTAGGAGATGGCGGCTCCGACTGTTCCAACGGCGGTTAGCTCGCAGCAGATGGCTCCTGCTAGGCTAACGGCTACTCGGCTAACACTTGTGGCAGCCTCCAGCCAGCTGGTTAGCGACTGTTAACAGTTAGCAAGTTAGTTACCGTCACACTCCGCCGTCATGTCACGTACCTGTGGTGTCGATAAAAATCTGCGAGCTGCTATTTGACTTGGTTTTCCATGACTTCAAATATCCGCGGCTCGACTTTAACTGAAGTACAAGCAGAAAGTTGTTTCCTGCTGTTAGCCTCCCATTTGAGCTAATGTCAAATACACCAGAAGTCAGCCTCGCTCTTCTTCGTCTTCTGTTTAATGTGTAAAGGCGGCTAACGCCCCCTGTGCTGCTTCACCGCCACCTGGTGGACAGTGTGGGGTACTGACGATAGATAGATAGATAGAAAGATAGAAAGATAGATAGATAGATAGATAGATAGATAGATAGATAGATAGATAGATGGATTTCTCACTAATTTGTATGTAAATTTGTTTCTAAATTTGTTTTTCTTTATCTTCTTTATCTAACCTTTATCTCACATATTTGATGATATTTCTGTTTTTCCTTTTTAATAAATTTGCAAAGATTTCCACATTCCTGTTTCCACTTTGTCACCATGGTATATTTAGTTTAGATTGATGAGGGGAAAAATTTAATTTAACGATTTTCATACGTCATTTTAGGCCATTTCATATTTGTTCTTGCATACTATTTTCTTTATTGTTGTCATAGATAGATAGATAGATAGATTGATTGATCGATAGATAGATTTGTAAAGATGAAAAATGACACAGGCTTTTAAGAGAAATTGTTTTATTTAAATGAAAAGTAATTGTAGTGGATCTGCCGTCATTATTAAATTCATGTTAGTAGCTGAGAAAGCCTAACTCCAAATAACAATAAAAAATGCATCAAATTCAAAATAAGCATACATTTACAAGAATCCATCAGTAGAGGCGATGGGGTTAAACATTAGATGTCTTTGTACTCTCTACGCAGCGTTCCAACCTGTTTTGGAATCAGGGCTGTAGCAGCTGAAGTCATCAGTCACATATCACCTCATTTATTCACATTTATTCAACAGCAACAAGATTTTTCTAAAACTCATCTATTTCAGCAAATACATACAAACCTGCAGGGCTCAGTTCATACAGTAGTGTAAATGAATAAAGTTGTCACCTCACTGACACTCGCCCTCTAAAGTAGCTCCACATATGCACCAACACAATGGATGTCAGGTTGTTCTCACCAAAACAAAACATCTCTTAATAATCCCTTATGAAACCGCAGTGTTTTGTAAGTAACTACAATATGTGTCAGAGAGACATTTTGCTCTCGGATTCTTTTAATGTAATTTAAGTACTAAAATCTATCTAGAGACGCTCAGTATCTGTTTGTCAGATAATGTTTGTTTGTCAGCTAACAACTCTGATCAGCTCATATGTTAGTTAGTTAGATAGTTGGATACTGCCTCTCTGTCAGCGGCTGTTTGAGGCCTCAGCACTGTTCTGTTTTCATTATCAGATCAGCAACATAAAGTTTTCTGCTGCTCTGTCAGAAGTCTGTTTTCATGTCTGTGCTGCAGTTTGCTCCTGTTCTATCTGTCACATCTTGGAAACCAAAACTGCCTTTTAAAGCCCTCAAATCAACTTGTTACCTCCACAGTGGAGTAAAAACACAAGTTATCTACAACTGCATCACATATTTGCACCGGTCCACTTGGTCGTAACCAAATTGTTCCTGTTTATATTCAGTCTGACTGGATGCAGGTCTGACTGCTGCAGGTCTGACTGCTGCAGGTCTGAGGTCTGTGTGTCAGTATGTCTGATACCTGAGTGGACTCACTAGGTCCAGTTTGGATCCAGATCTGAGCCTGGTGAATTAATTCATACGTGTTGAGTTTGGGTAGTTTTTCCCAAATTCTGGAGCTGTTAAGACCTCTAGTATGTTGGTTTCCAGCGTCACCACAGCACAGGTGCTGCAGTCTCCTGCCTCACCTCGCAGTTAATGAGGTGAAGAACAAACATCACAACAACACAGCCAGCACGTCCAGGAATTTCAACCAGCAACCTTCCTGGTCACAAGCCTGTTTTTCTTGTTTTCTTGTTTTTTTCTGCTGTTGCAGCCAAACCCGAACCTGAATGCATTTAAAGGACCTTCCTTTCCACCTCACTTAAAATCTCACACAGCAGATAAACACAAAGTTAAAATACTTCAGTAAAAAAATAAACATCTTCAGATCTTCCTCGTCGTCTTATTTAACATGCAGTGCTGACGACAGCCGGTGGAAACTTCACAGTCCAGAGAGGAGTGACACCACTTCCCTTCCTCGGTGTCTTCTTCTTCTTCTTTTTAGTCGCTGATGCACTACTGAAGGGCATGCTGCACAACAGCCGCAGCAGCAGGACATCTCCAGAGTCATCGGTCAAACACAGGAAGTGGTTTGGCTCAGAGGGTGGTGCGCAGCAGCCGAATGACTCGCTGGTAAAGCTGCTGGACGACGGACACAAGGTTCCTGAGAGAAGGTGACAAGAACCCAAACATCGACAGCTGTACAAAACTTTACATATAAAAGTGTTTGTCAGTATCATAAAAAGACTTCTTGAGCGTCTCTGCTCCACAGACTCACCGAGCTCCGACAGAGAAGCAGTTGTTGCGGTTCGGGTGGAGGCAGAAGAGCGAGGCCACGCAGTAAACACAGCACAACAACATGGACAGCAGCCGCCTCTTTAAAGACATCTTCAGTCTGATGAACAGAGACAATCAGTCACACTGTCTGCAGCTCAACATCAACAGGAAGTGTGTGTTGGATTACTGGAGGTTGGGACACAAACATGTTCTGGTTCTCTGACATTTCACCTAAAATCTTCTGTTTTTCCTCAGAAAAGCTCCAAACACAAAAACAGAGTCTCAATCAGTGTATGAACAACAAGGCTCCTGAAGATTCATGTTTGTAGGAAGTTCATTTATTTCACCTTTAATGAACCAGGACGACTTCTGCGATACGTTATCTCTTTTACAATAGAGTCCAGGCAGAAAGGGCCGTGTGAACAGGGTAACACATCGTCACATCATATTTATTATCATTCACATCGAGCATTTAAGGAACAGTTCACCCAAAAAGTAATGTGCAGTCATTGTCTCCTCGTCAGGATTCTCCTAAACAACTGAAGTAGCTGGAGAGGGTTTTAAAACCATCATCCAAGTCTGCAGAAGCCCTGAGATCACAAACTGATCTGAGAAGACGTCATTTAACCTTTTAAAGCTGAAATCTTCTCTGTGGCAGCTGAGCTAAAAGTGTTAGCGTGCAGCTCGTCTGACATGAGCAGATCTCAACTGTTCCTTTCAACAAGTGTTTCTAAATGACATCTGTCTTATAAAAGATTCCAAGCCCAGGTCCAAACGCTGCTTTTCTTAAAACAAATATCTTTAAACAGTGTAACAGTTTGTGTTCCACAGCTGTCGTCTGTGTGACCAGAACCGAACCCGAGCTGAACTCTGAGCGCTGCGTCACCACCAGCTCAAAGTGTCGAACATTTTGGATCTTGTCACTAATCCGGCACAACTGTGGTACAGCTCGAACTGCTGCAGGCCACATGATGCGTGACAACACCCTGAAACCATCACTCACATTACATCATCATCATCATCATCATCATCATCACCTTAACAATCCTCTTCAGAAGAACTCTCTCTGTATCTTCTGTGACTGGAAACTCCTCGCTGTGATGAAAGCTCCTTGGTAACAGATCCGGCTCAGGTGGACACGAAGGATCCGTCTCGGCGGTTGGAGGACGACGTTGGCAGAGGTGTAAACAGGATCTGGATCCCTGGGTGCTGCTGGGCACCGGGCACAATTACTGCTGACGCACACTTTGTTTTGAAAGGTCCTGAAAGGTCTAGCAGGGGTGAATGACATTCCCACATTGTGTGTCTGTTGGAGCCGGTCGGTCAGGAGGGCGGGGGGATGAAAACAGGATCTTTCCTCTCAGGATGAACCTGCTGGTCAAACTGTCATCTGAGTCACTGTTACTGCCCGGTTCTGTTTCTCTGGGTCAAACTTTCTGTCATTAACTGTCCATGCAAAGTTGTGCATTGTGAGGGGAAAAAACTGTTTAGTTTTCTCAGAATAACATTCATTTTTAAAATACTGTCTCCTCGACTTTCTGATGTGATGAATAAAGAAACTCTGGACAAACACAGACGTGTCTCCAGTCTCTTGTTTGTCTGTCAGTGTTTCTGTGACGGGCTGGAGCTGGACCTGGTGTGGAGCTGGTGTGGAGCTGGACCCGGAGCTGGATCTGGAGCTGGAGCTGGTGTGGAGCTGGACCTGGAGCTGGACCTGGAGCTGGAGCTGGACCCGGAGCTGGAGCTGGAGCCGGAGCTGGAGCCGGAACTGGATCTGGATCTGGATTCGGAGCTGGAGCTGATGTGGAGCTGGACCTGGACCTGGTGTGGAGCTGGACCTGGACCTGGACCTGGACCTGGAGCTGGAGCCGGAGCTGGACCCGGAGCTGGAGCTGGACCTGGAGCTGGAGCCGGAGCTGGAGCTGGACCCGGAGCTGGAGCTGGAGCCGGAGCCGGAGCCGGAACTGGATCTGGATCTGGATTCGGAGCTGGAGCTGATGTGGAGCTGGTGTGATGCCAGGTGATGTCTGAGTGTGTGCAGTGAGAAAGCGTCATTAGCCAGATGTGTTTATGTGTGAAACTTAGTGGAAAATGGTCCCATCAGGCCAGATGTCTCTCCTGAGGTCGGAGCAGGACGGCGGCCAGCAGAGTTTAACTGCACACAAACACTCAGAGCGGCTTCTGTCCTACATGACTAAATATAGAGCGGCTCTGTTTCTGAGGCGATCGCTGCTGCAGGAGTCCAACAGGTTCACTGAAGTCTGGATCTGTGATGATATAATCCAGGGTTTAACTACGTATATAAATACATAAGTAAGGTCATAGCAAAATGAATAAAAAAATCAATAAGCAGGTAATAAAATGCTTAATTGTAATCATGAATAAATAAAAAATGATATATTAAATGTATAAACAAAGTCAAGATTCTTCTATATTCTTCATACGTCTCTTGTATCTGCTGTATGTCAGTGGAAACTTTCATATATTCTAGATTTGTTACACATAAAGTGAATTATTACAATAACACCAGAAATGTCTTATATTCTAATATTCTGAGATACTGGGCTTTTATTTAATGAGCTGCAAACCATAATAACAAAAAAGGCTTTAAATCTATCAATCTAGAATAAATGACTGTTTCATTTTGGAGTTAAGTCACTGGAAAAAACAAACATTTTCCATGATATATTATATTTTTATGATAAGCCTGACAGAGTGACTTTACTTCAATCAAGGAAACCGAACAGACGAGGTAAAAGAGACTAATAATCTAAAATTGTTAAAACTTTTTAGCTCGTACAACTTAAACTTGATAGTCTTCTTTACTTTACATTTAAAAGTTGACTTCAATTTAAGTTAATTTGAGTCACTTGTTTCTTTTATGTGTACATTTTATATCATTTATTTGAGGTTGTTCCTTAATGCAGAACTTTGGATCCTGCTGTCTCAGCATGAACTCTGAATCATCCTGACAAAATAAAGGTGAATTAAAATAATCGTGTGATTCTTGGATGAACTTAAATCTTCTTGTGTCAGACGGCAGCACCTCGTCTGGATCTTGATGACGGTAGCGAACATCCTGAACAGTCTGTTTTCTCTTTCCTGTTCTTAAAACCCGGCCCAGATGACTCTGAACCAGCCCGCGGACCTTTTAAATGTAACATTAACAGTGACTCTGTTGGAGCCACATGTCGACCGTGACGGGTCAGAATGCCTGTTTTTCATTTGTTCCTCACACACTGATCTTTTCCCTGATTGTGTAATCTTGCTCTGTTAACCAGAACCGGGCCCAAATTTTTCTCCAGTCTTCTTAATAAAAATGATGAATACAGTAAATATACTAAAAATAGAGATGTTGCCGGCCGGCAGAGAGCCAGCAGGCAGGCGGCCGGGACAAAGGTCAGTCCAAGAGAGGCAACAACAGCAACGGATGGGCAGTGGAGGAGTGTGTGTGTGTGTGTGTGTGTGTGTGTGTGTGTGTGTGTGTGTGTGTGTGTGTGTGTATGTGTGTGTGAGGGGAGGAGACAAGTGAGGCCGGCTGATAAAGCTGTGAGTGTTTTTGTCTCTTTTCATTTGTTGGAGGGGTTTTCAGGACACGGTGGAGGACGGTGACGTTGAGCGGATGTTTGAGGAACAGGTGAACTTTGTTAAACTTTGATTTGAGCGACGGAGGAAACAGTAACGAGTCGGGACTGACGTGAGCGGACGATGTGACTGACAGGGTTGTTCTTCTTGTGGTGATGATGCTTGAAATCTTTATCACTGACGTGCAGCTCTTTGATATTTTTTACACGGTCTTCATCTTTCTGAAAGTTTTAACTTTGTGTTTTGTGTCTGAGCTTTGGTTCAGATCCTTTTTGTGCCACATGTTTTCCTCTGACGGCTGTGAAGGATAAACCAGATTCTGACAGCAGTGATGTCAGACCGTCTCTACTGCACACTCGCTTTGTGACTTCCATCCTAAAGTCTTTGAGTTCTTCTGGTCAACATGTTGTATTTGTGTGGACACGTGAACACTGAACCGTCTGTGAGCGGGAGTCCTGACTGCCTGGACTCCAGCGAGCCGGTCCCGATGGACGTGGGGCCTCGAGTGATGGGCCTCATCCTGAGCATCGCCTCCTGCCTCATCATTTCCACCAACCTGCTGGTGGCCGTCGCTCTGCTGAAGCTGCTCCTGAAGAGGAGCAGCCAGAGCTGGTGCTTCGTCCTCAACCTGGCCCTGGCCGACGTCCTGGTGGGCGTGGCCATCACTGGTCTGGCTACAGAGGACTTCAACAGCAACAGCATCAACATCACTCAGAGCCAGAACATCCAGTCCACCGCGGACCCCGCCACCAACACCACGCCCTCTGCTCAGGGTAAGACCCGCTGTTTGATGAGGATGGCCTTCGTCATGTCGCCCTGCACGGCGTCCATCATGTCCATGTTTCTCATCTCGCTGGACCGCTACGCAGCCATCAAGATGCCCCTGCGGTACTCTCAGCTGTGTGGCAGAGCGACGGCAGTCGGGTCACTGCTGGCTCTGTGGATCAGCGCGATCATTATGGGATTCCTGCCAGGTGAGAAGAAACATCTACCATGATTTATATTGTTTTAGGGTAAAAGAAGCAGCTTGTTGAGACTGAGAACAGTACTGAATGTTGAACAGGTGCTGATGAACTACTGATGGACTTTGAGGACTGTTGTGTCACGTGGTAAATAACGTCTGTCCTCTGTTCCTCAGTCATGGTGCGTCAGCTGCAGACCGACCACTACGACGGCTTCTGCGCCTTCTTCGCCGTCATCCAGCAGATGGGCATGATCGTGTTGTTCAGCGCCTGCTTCTTCCCCGTGCTCTCTGTGTTCATCTACATCTACCTGGACATCCTGAAGATCGCCTGCGGCCACCAGAAGCAGATCTCCCGGCAGGCCGGCTCCAGGACGGCCGACCACCGAGGCCATCAGCACCACGAGCATCATCACCAGCAGCTGAGGAGCTACTGGAGCCACGTCAAGGCCCTGAGGACGGTGGCGGTGCTGGTCGGCTGCTTCTTGATCCTCTGGTGCCCGTTCTTCGTCGTGTGCATAGTTCAAGTTCTGTGTTCGAGATGCCAACTCACCAAAGTGTTGGAGAATCACCTGTGGCTCCTGGGACTGTCCAACTCCCTGATCAACCCTCTGGTGTACGCCTTCTGGCAGAGGGAGGTGCGGATGCAGCTGGCGGCCATGTTTTCCTGCTTCACAGGCCGGTCGGCGGCCGCTGGACCTCCAGGTGTCAATGACAGAAGTGAGCCGCCGAATGTGCCGACTCAGGCTGCTGTTCCAGGTGGTGATACCCTCAATCCTTCACTGCTGCGGCCGATTATCGGCGGCACCGCGGCTCACACTGCGCCGCTGTCGGCTACGACTAGCTTGTGAAAGACACAAGATCATCCAGAAACTGTGACTGTGGAGCCGGACGAGTGCAGCAAGAAACATCTCAGCACAAATGACTCTGTAAGGCCGAGCGCTGCTGGATGATTCAGAGATAAGTTCCATAGCTTCCAGTGAAACCAGAGGTCAGCGGCAGCAGAGGCAGGAAATAGTTTAATCTCCATCTGACATGCATTCCTAATAAGTCCACAAGGGTCCCGGCCCGTCCCACGAGTCCATGAGGGACGCTCTCTGACTCCCCGGGCCCTTTATGCACACTCGGTGCGAGTCTGAAACCCTGCAGAGGTTTGTGGAGTGCAGCCGAGGGAGAAACCGACAGGGAAGTGAAAGTAAAGAGAAAAGTAATTTACTTCCTTAGATTTTAAGTTTTTTGGCAGTGACAGTTGGATTTTTGGTTCTGACTGACACTGCTGGTGATGGTCCAGTACCTGTGAACTGGCACTTAGAAATAATCTGTAATCTCACTTCAGTTCAGTGAACCAGCAGGAAGGGTTAGGATGGATTCAACTCACATGACGAGTCGTCTCTGTGATGCTGCGATGCCGATGAAAGAAAAGTCTCGTATCAGCAGGATCCGGTCCCGCTGTCCTCAAACAAACGTCCACCTGGAGGCTTGAAGCTTCACTTTTCCAGTCATCATATTAGCCAGGATGAATGTTTCCCCAGAACACAGATACATTTAAATGTGAATGTGTCATACGTCTCACATGATATGCTCATAACATCTATGATGCTGACGTTAAAACTGGGAGACGATGTTCCAACATTTGTAAGCGTCACAGCACTGGATTATTGTAATAAAGGACATCAGGAGATTTTCCTGCCATGTTTGCGGCGACAGAACCAGGTATTTAAATACTAAACAAGATGTTTTATTAACCCTGACCAAGTGGTTTATGTGCCTAAACCTCACCAGAGCACGTTAACGTAAAGTTTCAACATATCAGGTCCTGCAATCATTTATTGTGGTGACTGGGTTGAAAGCTGATGGCTGTTAAAAGAAAGATGATATTAATCCTTGTGATGGTATTTGTCTGATATTTCAAGTTGTGGCCTCAAGAAGATTTCTCGGAATCTCATGTTTCATGTGTTACAAACTGTATCGGCGGTGAGCTTCATCTTTATCATCTAAAGTGAGCAAACAAGAAAATATCGTCATTTTGGAGCCGGAGCAAGAAACCAGATCCACATTCCTCAGTTGAGGAGCAGTTCTGTCAGTTCTGGTTAAAGATGTGAAAAATGTGAATTCCTCTAATAGTTGGTGAATAAAGTTTCACTTCTGAACCAGTTCTGTCTTCTCAGCAGATAAATGCTCACTGGGTGCATTCGTGTTCATATTCTTCCCAGTTTTTCTCAGTTCTCTCCCGGTTTAGATGTGTTGTTGTCTCTTCTGTTGATGCAGAGCAGATCACAGATAACATGCAAAGGTCATGAGACAGACTGGAACCCACCACATTATACATAAACTGTGTGCGTTGGCCGTCGGACCCACTTTGTTTTATACTGTTTTATTACATCCATGTGATTTAGTAGCTTTAAAGCGATGCCTCTCAGATAGCAGACGAGCCCGCCGCTCATCTACTCCTCATTTTACAGCTGGATTACTCTCCGCTCATGGAAACTTCCTCGGCTGCTTCAGACTGAGCTGGAGCAGCTAATTGACCTCCTGTTACTTCATCATCTGTCAGGTGACGCTGTGACACACTGAGGCTGTCGTCACGCTGCGTAATACACCTGAAGAAGAGCCTGTGTCTGTGAGAAAACGTCATATAATTCAACATTTTTACATTAAAATGTCTAAAACGACTCAGCCTTTGTTCTTCATGTTGTTGAGTTGTGTTCTTATTTTATCACAAATGTTTCAAACGATGTTCAAACTAGAGAAGTTTCCTCGAGGCGACGGTTCATCTGGTCGTCTGTCGCTGTGACTTCCAGGAGAGAGATGAAACATAACGAGAAGAAACTTTAACACATTAACTCGTCTGTGGACGTTTGTGCCCGAGTCACGTCAGATTTTAGTCAGTTATGTGTTTTTTTTTGCTCCCAAATCTCCCGATTACTTTCTGTGTCTACGTGTTAGATTCAGCTCTGAGCTCTGGTTCTGGTTCTGGTTCTCCTCTCTGTAACGTTAAGTTCATGAAGTCCATTTCCCCTCCAGCTCCAGTCAACAGTCACCATTACAGAACAGAACCACCCGTCAGCTCCGGATCACTGCTGCAGTCAGGCTGACCAACAGGAGTGAAGAGAAATCACCTTTTTAATCCCACGAGTCACAAACTCATCTGTGTTAACGTCTCCGGGTCAGAACCTGACGAGACGCCAGGTGTTTATTCCTCCAGAAGGTCCAGATCTGCCAGTCCGCTCTCCTCACCACACTCAGCAAACATCGTTCGTTTTGTTTTGATTGAGAGATCTCTCGCAACAGAAATGACATTTTTAAATCTTAAAAAATAATATCAGCTGTGCTCCAAATACTTTTCAAGTTATTCCTTCATGTTTGTCTGCGTCTTCTCAGCCTAACCAGCGCCTGTTTGTCACCAGACTGGGTTGAAATCTGTCCTGAACATTCATCAAACCTCAGGAACATTTACAACATGTATTCATTCAGGGAGCTGTCAGAAATTGTGGTATAATGTTTGTATTGACCTCAGAGAACAAGATGACGCCATCCAGTCTGCAACGAACCAAAGTACACGTGTGATTCACATATTTCCTGAACCAAATGAAAAACAGGCTCAATAGGAATCAGATAGAAAACCTGGAAGTCAACAGAGTAAAAATATCTGTTAAATTAAACCACTGAATGTGATATGATGGCCTCTGAAGATTATTGATTACAAACTTTTGGATGGATTTTCATGATTTTCCTTGAAGAAAATCTGCTGTCCTTCAGAATCCTTTTTGACATGTTGTCCTGAACATCCAATAAACATGGATCTGAAGATCATCAACAACATGGATTAATCTGAATAGTTTAGATAATCAATAATATGCTTGTTTTCACTGTGTTGAACCAGATGTCCTGCAGATAAAAACACATCTCGATCAATAACTTCAGAGCTGAAAAACACACTGACTACATCGGCTGTAAACCGTCTCAGGAAGGATTATTATTGTAATGTTCAGGTAAACTGCAGGTAACAGCTTGATGATGTCATCTGAGTCTGCACAGACTGTAGGAAACAGAATAATGACACACCAAAATGCAGAATATTTATTATCAAACACAAATGACAAAGAATCATTGGAGGAAAACAAGGAATCGCTCAACGGAACAAGTGACTTTTTACAACGATGCGATCGTGACAGGATGTCAGAAATAGACAGGAATGCTCTCTGAAACTGTGGCGACTGTAAAACAAACTAAAATCATCTCATCCACGCCACAAACACAAACAGTTTAGTCATCATGGAGACACTACACGTGAAAACGTCAAGTTCAAATCCAATATCAGAAAACTTGTAATAGAATAATAATTGTCTTAATGTCAGTAATGAGCTGTAGAGGAGTTTCATGCTGACGTCTGAAGTTTACAGTTTTATTCCTCTTTATATTCTGAAGGTTTTTACAGACGGCTCCTCCTGGTTTATACAACATGTTGATCCTAAAAACATGCGTTCACAGTTTTCTGATTGATTGATTGAAATTCCCTTCGACTTTAATATGTCAACACAATAAAACAAGAATATTGAATCTGGATTAATCAAATGTTCTGATTCCTGTTCTGGACATTAATGTCAGTTTCATTGTGACATCTATTGATTAAAGTTTGACCCTCTTCACCTGCAGTGTCTCTTCAATTACAGCCTAAGGTAGATGTTGAATGTGTGTGTGTGTGTGTGTGTGTGTGTGTGTGTGTGTGTGTGTGCTAGCTGCGCTGGTGCTTGTGTGTCCTCTCCGGGCTGAAGAACGGGTGCCACAGCGCCTCCTCCAGCGTGATCCGCCTGCAGACGTCGTACTCCAACATGCAGCTGAGCAGGTCGAACAGCTGCCGCTCCTCCTCGCTCCCCCGCTGCATGAACTGCTGAGAGACACACGGTAAGTTGGACTACTTCCTGCTGATGCTGCCTCACGGCTGCAGCTGATTGGCTGATCGGAGCGCTCAGTACCTTCAGAGGTTTACAGTGTTTCCTGATGTAATCACCCGAGGAGCCCTGCTCGTCCCAGTTCAGACGCTCGTTGTGAAAGTAATGCTTCTTACTGCACACACACACACACACACACACACACACACAGGTTATCCATATAGAAGGTTCAGGTAGGATAGAAACAACCTGGGCACCTTGTTGAGGTGTGTGTGGTCACCTGGTCTTCTTCAGCAGGTGGGGGGGAATCGGTCCCAGGACCTTCTCCATCATGGCCAGATGTTCTCTGCTGTCGTGGGTCTGAAACAACAGACAGACAGGACTTACAGCTGTTTCTGTGTGTGTGCGTGTGTGTTAGTGTGTGTGTGTTAGTGTGTGTGTGTTAGTGTGAGTGTGTGTGTGTTAGTGTGTGTGTGTTAGTGTGAGTGTGTGTGTGTTAGTGTGAGTGTGTGTGTGTGTGTTTACCATGAACAGCACACGTCCCAGTAAAAACTCCATGAGGACGCAGCCCAGACTCCAAACGTCACACGACTGACTCCAGCCCAGATCTGAGAGCAAACACAGTTACAACTGAAGACACGCAGATACACTGGTCCAAATCTGTGTGTGTGTCTATGTGTGTGTGTGTGTGTGTGTGTGTGTGTGTGAGAGAGAGAGCTGTGTGTGTACCCAGTATGACCTCTGGAGCTCGGTACTGACGTGTTGACACAAGGGATTCGTGGTGGTCGTGGTCGAATGTGGCCGTGCCAAAATCCACCACCTTCACATCCAAACTCCTCGGTTTCTTCTGCTTACACTTCTGTCACACACACGCACAGAGACACACACACAAACACACACTGCTAAACATTAAAAGTCGGCGTGACAAGTTTAATAATTTTAACTTTAGTCGTTGTAACAAGACTGTTACCGTCTCCTCGTTGTACACCAGGTCGAAG
This sequence comes from Sparus aurata, assembly GCF_900880675.1. Classification (NCBI taxonomy): domain Eukaryota; kingdom Metazoa; phylum Chordata; class Actinopteri; order Spariformes; family Sparidae; genus Sparus; species Sparus aurata. The sequence continues at coordinate 35,519,852 of NC_044199.1, read as the reverse complement.
TCGGAGCTCACAAACAGGATGTTCTCTGGCTTCAGGTCTGTGTGTGTCAGCTTGTTACGATGTAGGACTGTACAACACACACACACACACACACACACACACACACACACACACACACACACACATTTGTAAAGAGAGTAAAGACAACTGTGTTAAAGCACAGTACACAAGCAAAGTTTTAAACAATTCTTATAGAAAAAGTAATCACAACCACCAGTAGTGACAAAGTCAGAGGTCAGAGGTCATGGCTAACACACACACACACACACACACACACACACACACACACACACACACACACAGGACTCACAGCTGACGGCTCTGAAGATCTGGAAGGCCATGTGTCTGATCTGCTCCACGCTGAAGGACAGGAAGTCGTTCTGTCGGAGGAACTCGAAGGTGTTGAGGCCGAGCAGCTCGAACACGATGCAGACGTGACCTCTGTGCTCGAACCAGTCCAGCATCCTCACACAGGCGCTGACGGGAGAGAGTCACGGATCAATAAACACGAGGGGAAACATTTACACAACAATTAAAAGTCGACTCACAATCTGTTGTCGTCGTCCAGACCGTTGATCTCCTGCAGCACTGCGATCTCAGACCTCGCTACTTCACTGAAACAGTCGATGTTCCTCACAATCTTCACGGCCACATGCTCGTCTCTGTTGGACAAAAGACAGAGATGATCTGCACCAATCCAACATAAATGAATTCTCCTGCTCACATGATGGTTAAACTGTTTCTGGGTTCAAAATAAAAAAGTCCTGACTTACTTGTCTCTGTCGATACACTCCACCACTTTACCGAAGGCTCCTTCTCCCAGAGTAGAAATCACCTCATCTGAGGACAGACAGACATTTATTCAGTGTCTTAAACTTTTTGTCCAAACACAAAACCTTACAAGTTGTTACAGAATTCACGAGGCAATCTCTACTTCCCTGAAGGACATACAGAAAACTAAAGTTTCAACAAATCTGTGCAAAAATACTTATGAATTTATGAAAAGGACAGACAGGTAACCCGCTCAATAGGTCACGTGTCACACAGCGGTGAGGTTTTGTCTTGTCTTGGGTTTTTGTCTCGTGAATTTCCTGTTTTATTTTGAAAGTCTAACTCCCCTCTCGTTTCAGGTCACTTGCCCTTCCTCTTGTGTCCCCGGTCTGACGTCATCCCTGATTGTTTCCACCTGTTCCCCTCATGTGTTAAATAGTCTGCGTCTTCGTTTGTCTTGTGCCAGAGTGTCTCGTTCCCTCGTGCACCCCAGCCCTTCGTCAGTCTCGTCTTGACCAAGTATTCATGTCTGATTTTTGTTCTGTAGTTATTGTGCCTCAAGTTGAGTGATTTTTCGTTTGTAATGTTTTATAGTATAGCTCAGTTCTTAGTTTCAGGTTAGCCTTTTGCCTTCCTCCCTTTTGGAGCGATTTTGATTTCTTTGTTGCATTTTTGTTCATAGAGTAGCTCTGTTTTATAGCCTGTGTTTTCCTCTTTGTGAGTGATTTTTTGTTGTAAATTTTACAGTTTGGTATTTAGTTAGCTTCTAGTTTTGTACTCCGGTTTCGTTGAGTTTCCACCGTTGGTGTGGTTTTTGTTTCTCTTTGTTTTCTTTTGTTTCTTTTCTCGCTCTTGTCAGCGTAGTCAGGTATAACCAGGTTTCATAGCCTATTTATTTGTCTCTCTGCCTTGAAGCCAGAAATTTCAGAATAAAAGTCTGTTGAATTTTGATTCTGCCCTCCTTTTAGTCCAGGCCTGACATTACGTGAATACTCTCATATAATCTTATGGGGAAGTAGACGTAAACAAAATGGAGGTTGTGGTGGTGCAACAACCTGCTGTAGTAACATGTTGCAGTGAGAAAACAAACAAAAGCAGAAGTTTGGATAAGATATCAACACAAGTTTTCTGTCCTATTCTAGTTTCTGTCAACAGTAGCATGCTAGCTAACGTTAGCCTCAAAGGCTATATCATTTCCTGTTGCTTGTCAGCACCGTCAACTGCTGCGGGAAGCCTCTCTCATTGGTTGCCTGGCTTGGAAGGCGTCAAGATTTAAAATAAACACCAAACTATTATCAGAGAGCAGCTCTGATGAGTCTGGATCTGTAAACAACTCAAGTCACCAGATGTTCTGAGCTGAACGGCAAATTTTAAATGAGCACTACACAACTGGAGTTACTGGTGGAGAGAGCGTTACCTTCCTGCAGCCTCGTTAGAAACTCAACGTATCAAAGCTATGACAAGGACACTAAACACACTAAAGAAAGAAAGCTGGTGTCATGTACATCTTTCTTTCATCAGCAGGCCGATGTGATAGGCCAGGTGTCCCTCTTCATCGTCCTCGCAGCTCGTTCCCCTGTGACTCCGCTGTACTCCATCATCGTCAGCGCTGACAGCATCGTCACCAGAAAGACCAGAGAGAAGCGAGTTGTCTTCAGCCTGAGTTCAGAGTCCGAAATGTGACGAATGGAGGATGAAGCGGTGGAGGCAGGTGTTGGTGGTTGTGTTTCAGGACATAAAGGTGAAAAGTACAAAAGGACAAGAGAGAGACGGAGACAATTAGAAACACGTCACTTTGTTTGTAACAGAACAGTTTGAAGTGAGAGTCGTACCGAGGTACTACTTCCTGCGCTGGTGCAGAGTGTGCTTTGGTTGAAGCTTCCCGTCCGTCTGTCAGCGTCTGTTTTGGAGTGATCTTCGTCTACGAGCAGAAAAAAAAGGCCCAGAGTTCGAGGATGTTTGAGAAAGTTACTGTGACGTGAGATTAAAACTGAAATGATTTCACGTCTGGAGGTTTTTGTTTCATGCATCTTGTTGAAGTGTCTTTGGTAAAGATAGACTGAACTTCACTGAGCTGCTCTGCACATGAACATGAGTTGTGTAATTAACATAAGTGAAATAAATATATAAGATTACCTCCCAAAGAAGCAGACTTGTTGTCCTCTCTGCCCATAGTGCTGCTGGACACTCCGGGCTCCGTGACAGCGCTCACTCTGCTGATCCTGAAGGGCTGCTGATTTATTCTGCACAGAGAAGAAGAAACACATGCCGACGAGGCTCAGCGAAGGTCTTTATTCACACTGACAACCCTGTACAGCTGACAAGTAACTAGGCAGAGTGCGTATCTCCGCCCAACAGTCCTCTTTAATCCAGTCAAGCCTAATCCCATTTCAAACTGGATGTAAGATCACAAGATTTAAGATCCTCATCACTCATAGAAACCAGCTGCCTAATTAAAGGAATGCACCTTTAATTCCTGAGAAAAACAACCTTCCAAGTGTGACACAATGCCTGAATTCCTCCCTGTATGCAGAAGTTAATGGGGTCTATTCTAGGAAGAGACCAATCCTCCATCCTCCAACTTTCATCTGGTAAATCTGTTCAGTAGTTTTCAGTATCCTGCTGATAAACCGACCCACCGATCAATCGACTTATCATCCAACCAAACAACCAACTTATCAACCAACCAACTGACAAACAAACAAATCAACAAACCGACCGACCGCCTGACCAAACAACTAACAAAGCAACAAGCAGACAAAAAACAAGCAAACAGACAGCGGACAGGGTGCTGTGGTTGGTGGAGGTCACTATCATTATCCTTCAGTCTGGATCAAATCAGACTGACAGCCTCAGGGTTTGACATTATTCCCATCTCCAGCTAATAATGACACAGAATACAACCCTGAAACATCCAAACACACAACTCAGTCAACATCACACACGTAAAGTGGCTCTAAAACAGTTATTGGAGATTTAAACTTACAAGATCTGAGCTGAACTTCAAAGAAGGACTTTTCTCCTGAAGGTCAAAAACTCTTCAGTCTCTTCCTTGTTATTCTGTTGTTCTGTCGCACTTTGTAAACGTAGAAATGTTGAATTTAGAATAAAATAAACTCGAGTGAAGAGTCACGTTTGGCTGCGAGCTCTGGCTGGAATTCCAACCCTCCGTCCTGCGCAGGCTGTGATGTATGACTGCGAAAGCCTCTCGTCTCCTCAACCCCTGATTCCTTCTTCTCTGTTTTCAAAGCTATACATAGTGTTACATCCCTCCAACCTACAAACCCATTGGTGTGTCTATCTCCAGGGCTTTCCCCGGCCTTTTGGAAAAGGCTTAGTTACGACCCCCCTGCCAGCGGGGCAGCTTCAGAGGGCGACAAGAAAACATGAAACCATAATGGGCCCTGAGGAGAAATTAGGTTTTCAGAGCAGTCACTGGAGAGGGCCAAGGAAAACACAAACAAGCAGAGGCGTCATGCCCGTTTGATCTCTGGACTTCATAATACAATATCTTATAATGTAATATTCATAATCTTTTTATTTCTTCAGTAAAACATGCTCTTCTAACATGTCAAATGCTGTCTGACCCTTTCTCTATGATAATTTCTTCCTAAAGTTGCCAGATTAAATCCAAAACATCCTCAAACTGAATCAACTAAGGACCGATGACATCGTACAGGACCGATGACATCGTACAGGACCGATGACATCGTACAGTCACAGTTTTGTTGGGCTTCGAAAAACTGGTTAAGTTTAAAACGACTGTTATGTAAGTTATATCTCATATGTAACATGTTGAATTTTAACTCAACAACTCACTAAACTGAGTGATTTTGTAAGGGAGTCTGGTGACGTCCTCTCTCTTCATCTGTAGTTGATGTTCTGCTCAGATCTAGAGTCTTTTAAAAAGACAGACAACTGTAAGACAATGACAAAGAGCATAACTAAGCAAAACTGTAAAGTTCGAAGATGCAGGACAACATTTGGCCAATCATCTTTCTCAGTGCAAGGTATACACCTATGGAATTCTTTACCATCAGAAATTAAATCCCAAACAGAATTAAAGACGTTTAGTGTGAAAGTTCAACTGTGGCTCAAGCTGCAGCAGGAATGTGAACATTATTGTCCACACAGTACTTTATTCTTTGTTTAATGCTAAATTTAACTTGTGTTTTAATCTGAAATGTAAAACTGCAGCTGTATGTATTTGTACCTATTCACTGTATTATCCACTGCCTTTGTATAATTGCATTTATTGTATTCAGATTATTTTATTCTATTCTAAAGCCTGACCAGGAAGCTAGACGTCTTATATGCATCACATTTTCCCATTTTCTGTGGCAATGCTGTATCGTCCCTGTTAAATAAATATTAAGATAAAATAAATATAGCGCTGGTTCCTGATCACCGGGCCGTGAACCGGGCCTGGGTCGCTCAGTAACGGGATGGTAAAAACCCAGTATAGGAACTACAGGGGCTGATGTAATAACCATTTATGCACTTTACTGTGTTTTGTTATTCATTTCCCTGCAAATGTCAACTGTAGTTTATCATTAAAATGTAATAAAACAGATCTGATTACATTGTCGTGTGCTGAACAGCAGTTCTGCTTCATTGTGTTTTACACACTTCATATATTCATTCATCTGCTCCGTGTTGTTGATCTGCAGTCTGTTGCTGAACATCGATGAAGTCTGAGATATTTTGTTGGATTTTCAGAAAACATTGGACTTGTTGTTTATTGACTGAATTGATTTCTTTTTCCTTTATTCAAGTGATTTAATGATTTGATTGTTTTCTTCATATTTGGGGTCGAATCTGTTGTTGTTGTCTGACTTATTGAGATCATGGTGGAGTTTACTTTCCTCCAGTAATAAAGCCAACAGAGGAAGAGTAACAACAGACGAAGCTGAAGGACTAGAAACGTTTTTTAACTTGTTTAAATAATCTACTGAAACATGCTTGGGAATAATAAACAGGAGTGACCGGTGGATATTTCAGGGACTATTTTTGGATTTTAGTGCTCCAGTTTTTTTCTCTCCGCAGCAGCAGGCAGCGTATGAATCGCTCAAAATAAACTGGTGTGACCACGAAAGATCATTTCAGTCCGTTTGGCTCACTGACGAGTTTCTAATAGTTTCTGGAAACAACGGAGCTTAATTCGATTACGGGAATGAAGTCGGACGTGACAAACACACAGACACAGATCTGATCTGATCGCCTGGTGAATATAAACTGTAAATTCGAGAAGCTGAACCAGATTTCGCTCGTGTGTCTGATATCTGGACAGCAGCATTTTCACAAGCTTACAGTTTGCAGAAGCCAATCAGTGAAATGAAAACCTCTCACTGCCACTTCCACAAATAGCAGACATGTCACTCACTGCCAGTGTCTCTTTTACTCTGAGGTATTTCTTACTTATCTTCTCATCACCTCCTGCTCCTCCTCCTCCTGCTCCTCCTCCTCCTCCTCCTCCTCCTCCTCCTCCTCCTCCTGCAGAAGTTGCCAGATTTTGCCAAATTTATTTTGTTTTCCAAGTTTGAGAAAATATGTTTTGGAGGTTTTCCCAATGAATATTTTTACAATCCAAATTCAAGTTTTAAGTTGAATTTTGAATCATTATTTTAAACCACGTGGATTTATTTTTTTCACGAGTGTGTCTCCTGAAATATTTACACGTGTTGCTGACCGTCCTATGAGGAGCTTTGCTTTTATAGCCAACAATGTGAAGGAGAGTCGGTCGTTCCAGAGCTCTCCTCCTCCTCCTCCTCCTCCTCCTCCTCCTCCTCCGGCTCAGCTGTCTCTGATTGACTGTAAATCAGCTCCGAGGGCGACTCACTCCTGCTGACAACCTGCAGGACTGTTGTCACTTACTTAAGATCATCCAACACTCACCACTCACCAACCGCTGCCAAGAGCGTGGCGAGTTTCACATGCAGCAAAACAGCCTGAAGGGCAAAACGTTCACTCTGCAGCCACCAGCGCTCGCGGTGTGGAGAACAAGTCGGTTCACACCAACACTTTAAAAACCAGACTGGAATATTGTTTCCAGTCCTCTGTGTGGTATCCTCAGGGATCAGGGCTCGGCCCGCTGATGGTTCTGATAACAGGAAGCTGAAGACAGAATGGAAATGATGTTCCGGTTCAAACGTGAGAGGTCTGTGGACTCTCGCTGCATCTCTGCACACATTAACTAAACCGTCTTTGCACCTCCAATTTGGGTCATTTGAGTCGCCAAAATGAAAATGATGTTTTTCAGACAATGTTATTTATTTCAGGACAGTCAACAAAGTATAATGTTGGCAGTTTCTGCAGCAGGAGGTCGAGGAGATGGTGGTGTTGTTATTACAGCCAACAGAGCTTCCAAACAAGTCAAACCACTGGAGACATTTCCAGACGTTGTGTCACAAACCATGATGTTTTCTAACGCTGACCATGTGGTTTCTGCTCCTAAACCTGACCAGAGCATCAGCACAGCGCGGTGACGGGACGGAAACAGAAAACTCAACCTTAACAAACATAAAGTTGTAACATAATGAAACCTTCAGTTTGAACTCATCGCTGGTTCAGCAGAAACGCTCTGGCGACTGGATTGTTTATTTTTTATCAATTATGTGTAAACAGCAAAATATCTAGCAGGCGTCTAAACAGAAATCATAATAATATTTTATGACACTCATCACCAGAATGAATGTGATAAGAAGTGTATTTCTTTGTTTTATTCACAGTTTGTTTGGCCGTCTCGTCGACTGTAACGTCTCCACCAT
>NC_044199.1:35424817-35512114 GCF_900880675.1 Sparus aurata | reverse complement strand
CTCCTCCATGCTTCATGAGGGCTGCTTAGCCAATGCGTTAACCTTTTCTACGTCTCACAGAGACATGGTGGGTGCAACCAAAAATCTACAATTTGGACTCATCAGACCAAAGAAGAGATATCCGCTGGTCTACTGTCCATTCAATGTGTTTCTTGGCCTAAACACTTCTCCTCTTCCTCTTGTTCTTCCTCAGTCTTGGCTTCTTACAGAAATTTGACCATAAAGGCCTGATTCAGGTTAGGGTCTCCTCTGAACAGTTGACGTTGAGATGTGTCTGCTACTTGAACTCTGTAGCCGTTTTAATACTTGGCAGCAAGCCGCCAGTTTGGCCGTCTTTTTTGCGGCTAGGTCCGCGGATTTAGACAGAGGGTGGTAAATTGAGGGTCTGTTTTGGTCCGCCAATTTGCTGCCTCGGAGGGTACACTTAGGGGCTGTCCACACAGACGAAAACTATCCTCCGTCTTCCTCGGCATCGTTTCAAGAATATTTGAATCCATACCGATCCACTGAATACGACCGAAAACGCTGTAGTTCATATTCCAGGCCTATAGGTGGCGCTTGACATTCACCAAAAATGGAGAAGAAGAGACGGAGCATGCGCATTAAGCTTGCGCGCAGTAAACAGACAGTAGACAGAGAAACCGAACACAACAAGAAGAAGATGAAAATGGCTAGTGCAAGGAAACCAGAATCGTTTGTGTGGACCGTTAATGAGGCCAAACTGCTGCTGCAACTCACACTCAACTACAAGGCAAGTAAGTTGCAAGAAAGGCTGAATATCTTCTGTTGCACGAACACGAGCATGTAGTCCGCCATTATTGTTGTTGTTATGAGAAGTAGCGGGGTTCAGAGGTTGAAGGCAAGAGGATGAGGGGAGGGGTGGGGCGAGGGCGTCATCATTTTGGAAAGTATGCGGATTCGCTGTCCACATGAAAACGGGAGGGCTGCGTTTTCGGATTTTTCCACCCTGAGACCCGGTTTTCAAAAAAGTGCGTTTTCAGGCGCTGCATTTTCAGGTTTCGTGTGGACGGTCGGCCAAAACGATGCAATACAAGTGCGTTTTCGCAAAAGAGCGTTTTCGTCTGGACGGCCCCTTATTTCCACCTCCATTGCCATCTATTTCCGAGGCGTCAATGTGCTGGCAATTGCTTGAGATGGGCGGAGGTGTCGATGACCTGCACTGCAGAAACAAAAGCAATGGTGGGCCGTGGAGTAGATAACGCTGGTACAGACAAACAGACAGAAACAGGTACAACAATAGTCAAGAGGTGGGGGGGGGGGGGGGATTGAAGAGCAGTGGGGGGCTGATGAGTGAGGAGAGTGGAAGGAGCGTGTAGGGGGGGGTTCAGGGGGAGAGGGCAGGAATTAATGTAGTTATGGGTAGGGGAGATCGTAGGCTTGTGAGAAGAGGTAGGTTTTTAGGTGGGATTTAAATGTGGTAAGTGAGGGAAAGTCACGGATGGGTTGGGGGAGAGAGTTCCAAAGTCGGGGTGCAGTTCTGGAGAAGGCTCTGTGTCCGAAGGTTTTGAGTTTGGATGGTGGTATAGTCAGAGTGAGAGAGGAGGCGGCTTGTGAAGCACTTATGTGGGCTCTTATCTGAGTCTGGTAACTAGAATGAATGTATCCTCTGCATTTTATCCTCCTAACCCTAACGTTTCTGGATAGGCTGACCTTCATGTCTTCAAGTAATGATGGACTGTTGTTTCTCTTTACTTGGCTGAGTGGTTCTTGCCATAATATGGATAAGAACAGTAGTCGAATAGGGCCATTCACTATATTGAACTGTGTAACAATCCTACCTCTGCACAACACAATTGATGGTCTCAAACACATTTAGAGGGCAAGAAATTCCTCAAATTTTCTTTTGACAAAGGTGGCTACTTTGAAGAATCTCAAATATAAAACATATTCTGGTTGGTACACTTTGTTTACTACATAATTCAACATAGCTTGGATGTATTCAGTATTAATCTACAATGTAAAAAATAATAAAAATAAAGAAGAACCACAGAATGACAAGGTGGGTCCAAACTTTTGACTGGTAGTGTAAATTACATCATTGTTTACAGAGAACATGACCTCACAAAGGTGAGTTCAGCAACATGAGAGCAGAAATTAGTGTTTGAACATTATTAGACCATTTCAGTGTGTAAAAATTTTCCATACACATTTTTTATACCATTTAATACTTTTCCCCACTAAGAAAAAAACCCTCTGTAAAATGATTTTGAATAAAAATGAAACCAACTGAGTAATTTAACTACTGTTAGATTCATGATTTATAATATAATTTTCCTACAGCTCTGTTTCTGTGATCAATGAGTGAAACACAAACTACTGCGTCACAGAAACATTCATGAAGTTTGGTTCGGTAATTAATTTATTACAGGTCTTCTGAAAATGACTCTGCCGGATCTACATACAACAAACTGAATACAAAAAACAATTCTGATGATTATAGGAAGTTGTGTGAATCAAATATTCTTTAAAGCATCTTAGTGTTTCTGATTGATCACAGCTGATCATTTTAATAGGGCTTTTTTTGATACACCCACTAGACTCCACAAACTTCCCAATGGGAATGTCTAAGGAGCTCAGCATTGATCTGAGTCTCAGGTCCCAAGATCAACTGTACAAACAACTGTTTGACGGTGGTAGTGACATAGCTGTATCATGCACTTAGTACTAACAAACTATCGCCTGCTGCTGAGAGACAACTGGTCTGATAGTCAAGAGTCAACCAAAACCCCCCCAAAAGCAAATCTGCAGCTGGAAGACTGGTGACAGTGTCGCTCTTAATCCAGATGCAGCAATTCAAAGCTCGACTGGAGTTTCCTGCTGATCACATGGATAAAGAAAAAACCTTCTGGAGGAAAACTCTGTGGTAACATGAAACTAAACTGAGTTGTTTGGTCACACTGAGCATCAATATGTTTGGAGGAGAGAAGGTGAAGCCTTAATCCCAAGAACACCAAACCTACTGTCAAACATGGTGCTGGAGCAGTTATACCAGTGGATCTGCTGCTCTGAAGAAAGGAAATGGAATAATGAAGAAGGAGCATTATCTCCAAATTCTTCAGAAAAACCCAAAATCATCAGCAGAAGATTGGGTCTTGGGTGCAGTTGGATCATCCAAACACACATCAAAAGCAGTAAATGTATGGATCAATCAGGCTAGAACCAAGGTTTTGAACAGCCTGTCCGGACTTGAACCCCATGGAGAACACGTGGGCTGTGCTGAAGTAACAAGTCAGTGCCAAGGAAGACAACAAATTCAGTTGAAATTCACCGATTCTGTCAAAAGGAGTGGTTAAAAATGAATCCAGAGGACGAACAGAAAATTGTCAATGGAGATCAAAGCACCTACGGAGGTGAAAATGGCCGAAAGACATTTAACCAAATATCAAAATTACTGTATGTATACTTATAATCACACATTCAGGAGACCTATAGTAAATTCATTCCTGAACGTTTTTGTTTCTGTTTTACTCATTGATTACAGAAACATGAGAGCTGTAGGACTAAAGTGAAGACTGACATGATGAACATTTTCTTTATTAGTGGATTGAAACTTTTGCCCTGACTTGTATGTACAGTCATGGATAAAAGTATTGGCACCCCTGGAACTTTTCCAGAAAATGCATAATTTCTCCCAGAAAAGTGTTGCAATTACAAATGTTTTGGTATACACATGTTTATTTCCTTTAAGTGCATTGGGACAACACAAATAAGCAGAAGAAAAAAGCCAAATTTGACATGCCTGTGTGTGCCACACCAAGCATGGAGAAGAAAAAGAAGAGCCGAGAATTGTCTGAAGACTTAAGAAGCAAAGCTGTGGAAAAATATCAACAATCTCAAGGTTACAGGTCAATCTTCAGAGATCTTAAAGTTCCTTTGTCAACTGTGCACAGTATAATCAAGAAGTGTATTACCCATGGAACTGTGGCAAATCTCCCTGGACGTGGACGGAAGAGAAAAATTGATGAATTAATGCAACGCAGGATAGTTCGAATGGTGGATAAACAACCTCAGTCAACTTCCACACAAATTCAGGCTGTCCTGCTGACTCAGGGTGCAACGGTGTCAGCTCGAACCACACGTCGTCATCTGAATGTTGATTAAGTGCTATGGCCGGAGACCACACTCCTGACACAGAGGCATAAAAAAGCCAGACTGCAGTTTGCAAGAACATACCTGAGTAGGCCTCAATCCTTCTGGGAGAATGTTTTGTGGACAGATGAGACTAAGGTAGAGCTTTTTAGCAAAGCATGTCATTCTACTGTTTACAGAAAACAGAATGAGGCCTGCAAAGAAAAAAAGACGGTACCTACACTCAAATATAGTGGAGGTTCAAAGATGTTTTGGGGTTGTTTTGCTGCCTCTGGCACTGGTTGCATTGATTGTGTGCAAGGAACCATGAATTCTGGAGTCTACCAAAAGATTTTGGCCCGTAATGTAGGGCCTAGTGTCAGAAAGCTGAGTCTGCGTCAGAGGTCATGGGTGTTCCAGCAGGACAATAACCCAAAACATAGCTCACAAAGCACCCAGAAATGGTTGGAGACAAAGCGCTGGAGAATTCTGAGGTGGCAAGCAATGAGTCCGAATCTAAATACCATAGAACACCTATAGAAAGATCTCAAAATTGCTGTTGCGAGAAGGCACCCTTCAAATCTGAGAGACCTGGTGCAGTTTGCAAAAGAAGAGTGGTCCAAAATTCCAGTTGAGAGGTGTAGGAAACTTGTTGATGGTTATAGGGAGCGGTTGGTTTCAGTTATTTTCTCCAAAGGGTGTGCAACCAAATATTAAAGTTGAGGGTGCCAATGATTTTGTCCAACTCAATTTTTGAGTTTTGTGTAAAATGATGTCAAATTTGGCTTTTTTCTTCTGCTTTTTTGTGTTGTCCCAATGCATTAAAGGAAATAAACATGTGTATACCAAAACATTTGTAATTGCAACACTTTTCTGGGAGAAATGGAGCATTTTCTGGAAAAGTTCCAGGGGTCCCAATACTTTCGTCCATGACTATATGTATGCACGTATGTATGTATGCACATATGTACGTATGCACATATGTACGTATGCACATATGTATGTATGCACATAGGCATGTATGTATGTATGTATGCACGTATGTATGTATGCACATATGTATGTATGCACATAGGCATGTATGTATGTATGTATGTACGTATGTATGAATGTATGTATGTGCGTAAAAAACACTGAAGAAACCAAAAACAGACTACATATACCTCATTGTCAAAATGAAGACCAAAGTGAAGGCAGAAGCAGAGCAGACAGATCGCCACTGTGCTGTTCTCATCAGATTTGATGAATTTATCAAGACAATATTTATTAATCTAATAGGATTTTTTATTACCCTGAATCAGAAGTCTAAACTAAGTGGTTTGCAGTTTTCTTGTTGGAGGGGTGGGGTGTGGTTCCTGCAGATAATGTTCATGTTTCCTGGTCTTGCCTATACATTATAGACCCGAAACACCCGATGAACCCAGGTGTCAACACTGATGATGTGTCTTAAGTTGCACCAAAAGTGTATTTTAGAACGATGTTTCCTGGTCTTGCCTATACATTATACTTTTTTGTTAAAGTGGAACAGTTAATAACAGATATTTTAGACATAACATTTGACTTCTCCTCTACGTTTCTGTACCTTGGAAAAATCCCTGAAGGACTCAGTAAAAGGGACACATACCTCTTGAGGATTTTCATGGTTGCTAGTAAAAAAAGCCATTACCAAGTGCTGGCTTAAGGGGAATCCTCCCACCATGAGACTCCCTAAAAACATTATCAACTATCCGCAGAATGGAGAAAAAGACCTTTATACTGCAGCTTCATAAGGAGAAGGGAGATGAATGCTGGGAAAAATGAGACTACTACAAACACAAAGACTTAATATCTATTCCCATGTGTCAGAATGTATCTGTGTGTTGTGTACCATACCTTTGTCCATTATTCTTTCTTATTTGCTTTACTTTTTAATGATTAAACTATGATGCCATCGCCCTCAATTGTTCTATGTTCATTAAAACAAAAAATAAAAAATAAAGTATAAAGTATAAAAAAAGACAACATTTATTGATTTACCGTATCTGATTCGCTGGGCTGGAACATTAAGTCTGGAGCTTGTTGAAACATGAAGTTCTTCTTTACAAACAGCTGTTGGTGAAACTCCTGCAAGACCTGCGCATGCACACACGCACACACACACACACACACACACACACACAAACGTGTTTAAAGGAAAACATGAACTATATATCTTAACAGAATATAAATAATTATAGCTGTTGATCCATACATGTTTTTATTGTTACATGTTGCTCGGCAACCCTTTACACACAACCACACACATTCCAACAATAACGCCTCAAAGAAGGCTCACCTTTAAGTTCTAGCTCTAGTTCTAGCTCATAGCTCTAAATGACGACATCATTAGGGCTGGGCCGACGCGTCGACGTAATCGACGACATAAATTTGTCGACCCGTCATCCCAAACAGGAAGTGGTAGTACCTGCGGAGGCTGAGAATAGGCCCTCTCACACAGAGACGCTGCATTGACGCCGCAGCGGCAGTTCATCAATTCTCCGCCGTTGGTCATTCACACAGTGCGAAGCACAGCTGGAATAAAGACGAACCGCCATGTAAGTCACACAGAAAGCTGCGCTGCCGCTCCCAAAAAGACGTGACGGTACACGTCATGATGATGACGTCGGGGTCTTTCCCAGGTGTCCCCCCTGTCAATCTAAACCCGTGGACCGTTTATAATGTGTAGTTATTGAGAACCCGGCCCCCTAAACATCCTGGAAGGTGAAGGAGTTACGTTTTTCGCGCTAAATTCCATTATTACATAATTGCCGTCAGTAAACAGGTCGCTGCGTGACTCTGTCACTTGCAGGGACGGAGGCTGTTTTCTGGGGGAAAGTTCACTGAAGTCTCAGTTGGGAGGGTTGACCATCACGGTGATTTCTATCAACACAACCACTTGAGTGAGTTAAAGGTTTTTGCCGGTGACAAACGCTGTTTTTTGGGCAAAAATGTGACGAAGAGGGCACGCAGGTGGACGAGTGGTTAGAGCACATGCCACATACGCAGCCGACCCCGGTTCGATTCCGGCCGGAGGTCCTTTGCTGCATGTCACATCCCCCTCCTCTCCCATATTTCCTATCTGTCGACTGCTTAATAAAGGTGTCTATGCCTGAAAAAAATCTTAAAAAAAAAAAAAAAAAAAATGTGACGAAGAGTTGGTAGGACATGTGGGAGGACAGACGCTGCTCCGCCTACAACTGCGGTATTTTTTTCCTCATATAAGTTACAAACGACAGTTACAGTTACTACGTTACTTTTGTTTGGTCATGTAACGTTAAATTAATCGTTAGATTAGTCAACTAATCGAAAAAATAATCACTGGATTAATCGTTATAAAAATAATTGTTTGGGACAGCTCTAATCACCTCCAGTAAACAGCAGGAGCTTCCTGCCTCTATGACAGGGACAGACTTCAGTACGACAGTCACTTTTCAATGTATAAATTCTGTATTTCTGTCCTCATATAATATGCCGAAGACTCCACCTGCCACATTACTGTTGTTTGGTCTTGTAACGTTGCTTTGTGGGCTGAAGTGTGGGACATTTCTCTTTTATTTGATGAGTGAATGATCTGTTTTGCTGTCAGACTGAACACCATCAGACCGACACACACCTGTCCCATCTGTCGGCTTTTCCAGTCACACAGACGGCGTCTCACATCTGTTGCAGCTCTGTTACTACATCCACAGGAGGATCAGAGGCAGAACTAAACTGTCCCCCTCATCCACCTCTATAACTGTCACACAGACAGCAAGACGGAATATTGGTGCAAGATTGTGCCTTAAAGACGGTGTGAATGGTGCTAGTGTCACAGTGCTGTTCTACAACCAGGACAAACTGAAGGTGCAGCTCAAATACTTACCTGTAAGTTTCACATACACCTGTACAGTCTAAAGTAATCTATTACAACTGTCCTAATGTATTAAATGTTCTGATGACAATGTAAATTAAATCATATTAGAACCAGGACCTGGACCTGATTTATAGACTTACCCCGTGTGAGCTGCTCAGCAGGTGATTGAAGGTGTTGTGGACAGTCTGGTAAGAGTCCAGCTCAGTCTGACACAGTGACACCAGGTAATCTTTTACCTGCTCATAGATTCTGCCGTCTAACACCTGCATAGAGAGAAAGAGAGAGAGAGTGAGAGACACACACACACATGCACACACACCTCTTTAGGTTTACAGTTCATGTTTATCACCATCCACCTACACTCTGAGTGTGCGTCCTCACCTTGATGCAGTCCATCAGGTCGGTGTTGTAGTAGCGCTGCTGGTGAGCGTTAGCCCCCTGTAGCGTCAGAAGGTAATCGTTTCTGGCATGTGTGGCTTTAGAGTTACACTCACTCCTCTTAGCCTTCAGCTGCAAGTTACAAGATAATACTGACAATACAGATATACCACAATTTACCATCACAGATATAGATGTATAGATATGGAGATGTCGTACCTTTACGTTTGCCCTCTGAAGACTGGATCTGGACTGAAAAAGACTTAACTTGGACCTGAAGAGAAAACCAGAGAGTCTTGGTTCATGTTGCATATTTCGTACTGTTTTTACTTTTGAAGAGCATGTGGCTCATTTTCATGTTCTGATTCTGATCAGGTCATCACAGTGGGAACACATTCTTGGACCTGAGGCTCTTTGTTTTTAAATCATGTTAATCATTCCATATTATTCATCTGTCATGACTTTTAAATATGTTACAGGCCAACGATCACCAAGAGTCAACATTAACCAATGGGACTAATTGGGTGGCGTGTCCGACTGTCGCCATGTCAGACGCGTTTCTCCGTTGCTCCCGGAGTTTGTGACTATTTTCAAAGCTTTGAGCGTCTTTTTTCGATTGATAATTGTTGATACCTTTAATTTAGTTTTCTCTGACTTGATTTTGGAACACCTTTTGCACTCCTGAGTCGACAATGTCTAACCCGCTACTCGCCAGAAGACAGGGTCATTACAAGGAGGCCGCACTAAAGCCTCGCCCTTGACTGACCCGGACTCCCCACTGAAACTAGATGCCAACTTTCCTGACTGGGACCGGCTCGAGCGAGTGCTCGCCTCAATGAAAGGTGATATATGCGGAAGAATTGACGCATTGGATTTGACCTTCGCTCTGAGATCACTTCGATAAAACAAGAGTTGGAAAATACAGTTGAACCTATGCTACAGTGGCTAAATGCCCATGACCAGACCTACACGAGCTGGAGCGCGCATGCATTGACAACAGCACCGAGCTGTCCAGGCTGGACTCCACGGTGAACTCCCTGAAAGCCCAGGTGAAAATACTGAATGACAAATGCGAGGACCTAGAGGGAAGGTCGAGGAGAAATAATATCCGTTTGATTGGTGTCCCCGAGGGTGCGGAGGGTCCTCGGCTTACCAACTTTATTGCGCAACTTCTAAAGGACACATTGAAGCTGGATGAGATGCCACTGCTTAACCAAGCTCACTGCACCCTTCGTGCAAAACCTAGAGAGGGAGAGGCGCCTCGTCCTTTCATCATCAGGATGCTTGTGATTCCGCGGTAATAAAATTATAGCAGTTGTCCACTCACCGTCCCCGCAGCTGCAGTTCAGCCACTTTAACAGCCAACTTCAATACAGTTGTCCATCTCCCTCTTCTTCCGTCTCATCTTTGGGCCGTTTCCTTTTTTTCTTTGCAAAGTAGCTCTCCAAAGATGTGTGTTTTCCACTAATCTCAGCTAGCTTGATTTTTTTAGGGTATACCAGTCTGTGACTGAAACAGGTACGTGTCAAGCGTGTCACGAGGAAGAGACGGATGTTGTTAAAAGAGAATCCGTTTTTCAAAATAAAACAACTTTCCGAGTATGATCGTCAATATAACGGAAATAAAATGACGTGTTTATTCTTTCTCTGCGGCCCGGTACCAAACTACCCCGGTGGTTGGGGACCACTGGTCTAAGGTATAGTGCTACGTTCATTTTATTTATTTAATTCTTTTTTTCTAATTATTTATATATTTTAATTATCTCTGTTTTTTTTTTTGTTTTTTTTTCCTCTTTTTCTTTCCGTTTTTGTATCAACAACGATACATTATACCAGGGGTACTCAAATACAAATCTTAAAGGGCCACAAAGATTTTTTTCAATGACTCAAAGGTCCATGTATTGAGGTCGGCCAGGCCACATGCAGTAATACTGTAATATTCAAAACAAAATGTCCTTTTCATTCTAAACAACAAAATACGAACTAAAATAAAATGTAATTTCCATTTTAACATAAATCAAAATACATAGTTGAATATTTCCTCTTTTTGTTTGCCTTCAGACATTGTGTCCATCACTTCAGTCATGCATTATTTTATTTCATTGTGACATAGATGTGACAAGCATCCTGCTTGCAGCTTGATATGACGATTTCAGTACATTTATTTGTGTTGTGCTTATCTCTGAATTTTGAGGAAATGTCTCTTCAAAATTCCTATGCTTCGTCTCATAATGCCGTTTCGAACTGGAAATCTTCATCACAGCTTCTCCTGGCATATTGTAACGCCCCTTGTGGACTGTGGCGCAATGACTCTTGGGTATTCTGTTGATGTTGGTGTAATTATGATTCGTGAATGTGTTTGTGAATAAGATGATATGTAAGATGGTTGTGGGTTAATTCACGTCATTTGTTCTGTGATTAAATGATGTTGAGTTTTAACAAGGATGATACAAATTTTGGCACCGTGAGTGAAAGGGTGTTTGCCGGGACGAACTCCCCGTCCGTTACGCTACAGGTGATAATGTATGATGAGACTTGCTAAAACATGTTAAACAACATAAGTGTGTGTCACTGCTGCACTGTCAGATCCGTGGGTTCTGTCCTGGTCGGAGGGAGAATGAATAGAAATTTTAAGTTCCTACTTCTATGAG
Source organism: Sparus aurata (assembly GCF_900880675.1). Lineage (NCBI taxonomy): Eukaryota > Metazoa > Chordata > Actinopteri > Spariformes > Sparidae > Sparus > Sparus aurata. The sequence continues at coordinate 35,501,126 of NC_044199.1, read as the reverse complement.
TTGCCGATTCTCACTGTCCACTTTATTATAGCAGTTCACTTGGAACACGCCATGTCAATCTCTTGCCACCGGCAAAATGTGAATAGGCGAACTGCTCCGAAAACGAAAGTGAACGTTTTGAAGTGAACGGGGGGGTGTGGGAGGGGTGGTTCTCTTGTTCCTTGTTACCTGTTCCGTTCTGTTGTTATGTAATGTTTGTGTCATTAGGTCACCTTACCTTAACTTTTGTAATGGCTATCCGTCCGTCACTGAATACAACTGTACACACATTTCCTTTAAGATCAGTATGTGCTACGGCTCAGAATAGTCAGTCTTGTCAGTCCGGGAGGAGGTTAAAATTTATACGTTGGAATTGTAAGGGTTTTAATCATCCGATTAAGCGTAGTAAAGTACTCCATCATCTTCAACACTTAAAAGCGGATGTTGTCTATCTTCAGGAGACTCATTTAAAATTATCAGATCATGCTAAGTTGTGTAGGAGATGGATCGTCAAATGTATCATTCGTCTTTCCAGGGTAAATCTAGAGGTGTTGTAATCCTGATTCGAAAGTCAATCAATTTTACTTGTTCTGACATATTCTCTGATACTAATGGAAGATATGTAATTGTTACTGGCCAATTATTCAATACTCCTGTTGCGCTCGTTAATATTTATGGCCCTAATTGGGACAATGAGGTCTTTTTCTAATTAGTATTTTCCAAATTAACCAACATGCCCTCATATCTCCCTATACTTGGGGGTGACTTTAACTGTTGGATCAACCCAAAACTGGATCGTTCCTCCACTAGAAATGTCCCAACTTCGAAATCAGCCAAAGCCATTCAATCCTTTATGGAGGAATTCTCCATGTCAGATCCCTGGCGCCTTTTTAACGATTCAGGGCGAAGAATATTCCTTTTTTTCCCCAATGTCCACCACACTCTCACATGGATTGACTACTTTCTGTTGGATAACCGTCTCTTATCGTCAGTACATTCCTGCTCTTATGATGCTATTGTAATCTCAGATCATGCTCCTGTTATTCTAGAAATTCAATTTGAGGACTACAGTGTGGCACGTCCTGCTTGGCGCCTTAACACTCGACTGCTATCCAATGAAAATTTTGTGAGTTTTATCTCAACAAATAGACCATTTTCTGTCGCTAAATAGAACCCCTGATGTCTCTATGTCTGTGATTTGGGAAGCTCTGAAGGCCTATTTACGAGGGGAAATTATTTCGTTTTCAAGCTATGAAAGCAAGCTTAGGAAGGAGAAAATGTCTCAAGTAAAGCAACAGATAGCTCAGCTTGACAATATCTATGCTACTTCCCCATCACCTGACATTTTTAAAGGACGGCTTTCATTGAAAGCAGAATACGATGTTCTTGCGTCTGCCCAGGTAGAAGACCTTCTGCTGAAATCCAGATCCACGTACTATGAGCGTGGGGATAAAGCAAGCCGACTACTTGCTCACTACTTACGACAGGCAGCATCCTCTCACGAAGTTCCACAAATTAGAACTTCATCAGGTGTTACAACAGATCCCAAGTTAATTAATGAACACTTCAGACAATTCTATATGTCTTTATATTCTTCTAAACACGCGACTGATTCTTCTGCCCTCGACCACTTCTTTAGCTCTCTTAACATCCCTAGAGCAGATCCTGAGTCTGTTAAAACTTTGGAAGAACCAATCACTATTGCTGAACTTAGACAAGCAGTTTTCTCCATGCGAACGGGGAAATGTCCAGGTCCAGATGGATTCCCAATAGAATCTTATAGAACATTTTTTAATAAATCAGCTCCAATTTTAATTGACATGTTTAATAAATCCTTTCTGTTATCTAAACTCCCTCCAACTCTCATGCAGGCTACAATTTCACTTATTTTAATAAAGGATAAGGACCCCTGCTGGCCGCAAGTTATCGACCCATAAGTTTATTGTCTGTGGAGCTAAAACTTCTGTCTAAGCTCCTTGCCATGCGCCTTGAATCAGTTCTTCCCTCCATCATCTCTCCGGACCAGACAGGATTTATTCGTGGTAGACATTCTTTTTCTAATCTCAGGCGGCTTTTTAATATCCTGTACAATCCCTCTTCGTCATGCACACCAGAAGTCTTAATTTCGCTGGATGCGGAGAATGCCTTTGACCGGGTGGAATGGGGTTATCTTTTCTACACCCTACAGAAATTTGGTTTTGGCAATAAGTTTATTTCCTGGGTGAGACTCTTATATACTTTAACCCCCGGCATCCATTAGAACCAATAACATCCTCTCAGAACATTTTCTTCTCTACCGCTCCACCCGGCAAGGCTGTCCTCTGAGCCCCCTCCTGTTCGCTATTGGCTGTGGCCCTTCGGTCTCACCGACGCATCAGAGGCGTACTCAGGTATGGTGTTGAACACACCGTCTCACTTTATGCAGATGATCTTTTAGTGTATATTTCGAACCCCTCGACCTCAATCCCAACTATTTTAGACACGTTTACCTCTTTTGGCCGTGTGTCTGGCTACAAACTTAATCTATCCAAAAGTGAGATTTTACCCTTGAATCCGGCAGCAAGAAGTTTCCTACTGCACAACTTTCCATTCAAGGTTGCTTCAGATAGTTGTGTATACTTGGGTATTCTGGTCACAGCTCAGTTCGAGGATTTATTTAAAGCTAACATTCTCCCGTCGGTTGCCAAGATGCAGGATGACTCTGAGCGCTGGAATTTATTAAATTTATCCCTTGCAGCCCGCATCAACTCTATCAAAATGAACACCCTCCCTAAGTTTTCCTATTTATTCCAATGTCCACCCATCTTTCTTCCACAATCTTTTTTTCCAAGATTGATAAATTAATATCTGAATTTATTTGGAACAGAAAGATCCCGAGACTACACAGATCTTTGCTCCAGAGACTAAAATCTCAGGGTGGTCTAGCATTGCCAAATTTTAGATTTTATTACTGGGCCTGTAACCTCAGAGCAATCAAGTTCTGGCTTCATTTTGAGGGCTCCAGTTCTCCCCCAACATGGATAGTTATGGAATTCATGTCTGTCAAACCAGCCTCTCTGTCTGCACTTGTTCATGCTCCTGTAAGTCACCCCATCTCACCCTATTCAAAGAGTATAATAGTTAAATCTACTGTGAGGATATGGAGACAATTCAGGCGATATTTCGGACTTCAGGCTCCTTCTCGAGTGGCCCCACTAGCACCAAATCTGCTATTTGATCCTTCACTGTTAGATGAAGCGTTCTCTTCCTGGCAGGCGCAGGGTATCAAAACAATCAAGGACTTGTATAATGATGACATATTTTCATCTTTCCAGCAGCTTTCAGAAAGGTTGGCTCTTCCTAAAAATAACTTTTTTAGATATCTACAGATCCGTAGTTTTGTTAGGACTGTTTACCCCAGTTTTCCTAATTTACTGGAACCCACTGGCCTGGACCCATTCTTGACCCCACTGCCTGCCACGAGGGGCATGATCTCTGTGTTATATAATCTCATTCACTCTATAAACCCAACCTCACCTCATACTATAAGGACGCAATGGGAGAATGATTTACAATGTGAACTTGCAGATGATGTTTGGGATGAGTGTCTGCGGCTGGTCCGTTCCTCCTCCATATCTGCTAGGCACGGGTTGCTACAATGTAAGATCCTCCACCGCTTTCATTTAACTAAGGTCAGATTGTCTAAAATATATGGTGATGTTGATCCTACATGTGACAGATGTGGCATGTACGATACTATTTCACAGATCACCTCTGTCTCTTTCACACCATCGGCGGTTACTGCCCTATTTGGTGTTACCCTCGTACCTGCTATACCAAAGTTTTTTTTTTTTTTTTTTATTTAACCTTTATTTAACCAGGAAAAAGACTCACTGAGATTAAAAATCTCTTTAACAAGAGTGTCCTGGCCAAGACAGGCAGCAGCATATTCATACATACACACTAACACATGGTGGACAAAGACATTAAAAACACTTTGCATCCAAAACAGCAACATTTGAACGTCAGCTACAGTAATAACAGCCTCAGGCAAAACATCTACAACCAGATGTTTTTGCCTCCAGGTCATCCAATTTCACCTTAAAAGAGTTCAACGACACCAACTCATTATGTTTCAAAGTTTTTTGCAACATGTTCCAGGCAGAGGGAGCAGCAAACCTAAACGCTTTCTTTCCCAGTTCAGTCCTGACTTTTGGGACAGACAGCAAGAGCAAATCCTGAGACCGAAGATTGTAAGTCCCAGCGTTACTTCGGTTTATGTAGGACAAAGGTAAGAAGGAAGAAAACCTAAAATTGCCTTATAGATGAGAATATGCAGGTGTCTCAGTCTGCGTGTTGATAAGGAAGACCATCCAACCCGATCATACAGCGTACAGTGATGAGTCAGTGCTTTAAAACCAGTGATGAACCTCAGAGCTCCATGATACACAGTGTCAAGAGCATGTAAGCTTTGAGATGAGGCATGCATATATAAAACATCACCGTAGTCCAGAACAGACATAAAAGTGGCCGTAACCACAGACAGAAAGTACAAGAACCTGGTAGCTTTTGTAACCCTCTTAGCTAGACGTCTCACTCTTATGAAGTGGAAATCCCCGACATCCACCGACCTGTCATGTATGGATAAAGGACATTTTTTACTTTATCAACATGGAGAAAATCTGTTCTACGCTGAGGGGATCGTCTGCTTCTTTCAGGAAAACATGGGGCCCATTTTTTGCATACACAAATACATTGACTTTTCCTAACATCCCAAACTGACAAACAACCCTTTGTATATTGTCTGATCTGTTTTAATGTCATGCTTTGTACAGATGTATGTGATTGTATATTTTAATAACTGCCATCCATGCCACTGTCTAATTCTAATTCATTTAGTAAAGGTGACCTACCCTTTTTGTTTGTTTGTTTTTTGTGGGGCTTTTGTTTGTTTATTTGTTTGTTTATAGAATAGAATCACTTTATTGATTATGTGTGTTTATTGTTTGTCTTTATCTGAGTTTTGTAATAATAATGAGAGACTCGATACTTGCTTTCTTATAATTGTCACTTATGTGTTTGGAAATTCAATAAAAAATAAGCGGAACCAACGGGACTAATTCTGCTGCTGGGTTAGGGTTAGGGTTCTAGTTCATATATCAGAGACAGGTTCTGGTTCTTACTTGGCGTCCAGCTCAGCCTTCTCTCTGACAGCCTGAGCCATGGTCTCGGCCTCCTGGTACTTCTTTCTGCTCTTCGTCAGCTCCTTCACTGAGTCCTGCAGCTCAGCCTGAACCACCGTCAGCTGATCAATACACTGATGATCAACACAAAGAAATAATGAAGAACATTAGATTCATGAGAATTATCACTCCTGCAGTGGACCACCTGGATAATAGGTTAGCATGTACAAAAGCAACACAAAAGGAACCAGAGAGCAGCACTGACCAGTACACACCTACAGACCACTACGGACACTACGGTTCAGTCCCGGCTCAGTCTGGGCTGCACTACGGTTCAGTCCCGGCTCAGTCTGGGCTGCACTACGGTTCAGCTGCACGACGGTTCAGTTCCCGCGCAGTCTGGGCTGCACTACGGTTCAGTCCCGGCTCAGTCTGGGCTGCACTACGGTTCAGTCCCGGCTCAGTCTGGGCTGCACTACGGTTCAGTCCCCGGCTCAGTCTGGGCTGCACTACGGTTCAGTCCCGGCTCAGTCTGGGCTGCACTACGGTTCAGTCCAGGCTCAGTCGGGCTGCACTACGGGTCAGTCCGGGCTGCACTACGGGTCAGTCCAGGCTCAGTCTGGGCTGCACTACGGTTCAGTCCAGGCTCAGGCTGGGCTGCACTACGGGTTCAGTCCAGGCTCAGTCTGGGCTGCACTACGGTTCAGTCCAGGCTCAGTCTGGGCTGCACTACGGTTCAGTCCAGGCTCAGTCTGGGCTGCACTACGGTTCAGTCCCGGCTCAGTCTGGGCTGCACTACGGTTCAGTCCAGGCTCAGTCTGGGCTGCACTACGGTTCAGTCCAGCCTCAGTCTGGGCTGCACTACGGTTCAGTCCAGGCTCAGTCTGGGCTGCAGCTACGGTTCAGTCCAGGCTCAGTCTGGGCTGCACTACGGTTCAGTCCCGGCTCAGTCTGGGCTGCACTACGGTTCAGTCCAGGCTCAGTCTGGGCTGCACTACGGTTCAGTCCAGGCTCAGTCTGGGCTGCACTACGGTTCAGTCCCGGCTCAGTCTGGGCTGCACTACGGTTCAGTCCCGGCTCAGTCTGGGCTGCACTACGGTTCAGTCCAGGCTCAGTCTGGGCTGCACTACGGTTCAGTCCCGGCTCAGTCTGGGCTGCACTACGGGTCAGTCCAGGCTCAGTCTGGGCTGCACTACGGGTCAGTCCAGGCTCAGTCTGGGCTGCACTACGGTTCAGTCCAGGCTCAGTCTGGGCTGCACTACGGGTCAGTCCAGGCTCAGTCTGGGCTGCACTACGGGTCAGTCCAGGCTCAGTCTGGGCTGCACTACGGTTCAGTCCAGGCTCAGTCTGGGCTGCACTACGGGTCAGTCCCGGCTCAGTCTGGGCTGCACTACGGTTCAGTCCCGGCTCAGTCTGGGCTGCACTACGGGTCAGTCCAGGCTCAGTCTGGGCTGCACTACGGTTCAGTCCAGGCTCAGTCTGGGCTGCACTACGGTTCAGTCTGGGTTGTGTTTACGACCAATAATCATCAATAAATATTTGATTATTGATAACAGGAACAGATCATGTGTGAGTCCTGTTCAGACAGTTTATAACCAGTCTCAACAGGTTTGGGATCTGTTTGGGTCTCAAGAGTTTCTTTAGACTGAAGCTCAACTTTAATGAGACAAATTAAGTGATGAAGAGTAAATAATGAGTAAACTATAAAGAGTAAATAATAAAAAGTAAATGAAGAGTAAATCATTATATGATATTGATCTGTGTCATATAATGTTGATCTGCATATTATATTGATCTGTATTATATAATAGTGATCTGTATTACACGGCATCGATCTGTTTTTACCTTCCTGAGCTGTTGGTCCTTCTGCAGTCGGACCATCTTGGCTGGATCAGCGACCTGGACTTTGTAGTTGTCACAGGCGCTGATTCTGGACTGGGCAACCTGAATCGTCCCCTCCAGATAGGCCTTCCATACACAGTACATGTTCCTAAACATCGAGATACAGAATTTTATCTGTAATTCTGTTTTTTGTGACCAAAATGTCAGTACAGAGAACCACAATTGATCAAAATCGATGGATCAGGTCTTTGCGTGTGTTCATCAAAACAAGCACTTCTGAGTTAAACTGCATCAACACAAGATTACATACACAGGAAGAAATAAATACAGCGAGTAGAGTAGAACAACATGTCATTATTTTATCCATTGAGTAATTACTTATTTTGTCTAAAAAACATACAACCATAGAGGACACACCTGATGAACAACACATTTTAATGTTAATGTTACCTGTGATCATCCAGGTGTGTGTTACCTGTGATCTTCTTGTTCTTCTGTCTGACTGTCTGGCCACTCCTTCTTGAGATACTGACTGGCCAACTTCTGGAGGGCCTGAAGAGACAGAAACAGAGATGAGCTTTCACTTTTCCCACCAACAAACACTTCCTGTGGTCATCATCTTCACCTGTGCTCAGAAGATTGTACACTACATTATAGACCACACTGATTTAAAGCTGACCCTCTTTTAACGTCCACACTTGTTTAAAGTCCCCCCCCCGTTCCTGTCTATCTATTGTCAAATGAAAGTGTCTGTGCCTGAAAAAAAAGTCAACATTTGTCCCAAATAATTTAAAGGACTTTTTGGTTCCGGTGAGTGTTCAGTGTGATTCAGCTCTGCATGGACTCCTTCACCTGTCTGCCTCATTTTAGACGTCAGCTCATTTACTGTTTTTTCTGCTGATGTTGGCTCATTTTTAGAAGAAAATTTTGATTTATTTAGACCACATCCAGCCCCGGAGATATATTGGGTTCGTCCAACTCAGCCAACTGTGAAGTGAACATTTGAGGAACTGAAATAGCATCACAGAGTAAACATAAAAAAAAAAGAGTGAGGATAAACTGAGGTTTCAGAGAAATGTGCTGAACCAGAAACAAAATGATATTTGGATATTTCAACCATTGTGTAGATCTGACTGATTTATGATTCTGTTGTCAATAAGTATTTAAGATTCATACAGGATACAACTAACCCTAACCCAAGTGAGACTGTGATAGTACGAGCCCTGTCCGAACCAGGCCTCAACTCGGGTAAAATCGCTGGTCTCTGTGATTTTGCTGCCAGAGCTTCAAACTACAAACACGTCTTTCAGGCAGAGAGAGAGAGGCTCAGTAACTGAGCCTACAGACAGGCCTGAATGATGGGAACAAGAGAGGAGGAGGAGGAGGAGGAGGAGGAGGAGGGACGTTAGAGGAAGAGCCTCACAGAGGAGGACATTTTATCACCCTGTGTGATTTGAATAGTAATCAGCTGATGTCTGAAGCAGCTGCAGGTGGAACAGAAGAAGAAAAAAGATTTTTAAAAAGAGAAAAGGGAGTGAAACTAAAGAGGACGAATAGTTCAGAGACGCTCTGACCCAGTTTGATTCCAACAGAGCAGCCGCTGTCTAACTGATCACATAACACCCAGCACACACACACAATCAAGACATATTCAGTGTACGGCTCCAATTGATGATTGTTTTTATTACTGACCAAACTCACAATTGATTCAAATCATCATTTCAATAAAATATAACAACAATCATATACATATGTACATACAATACAATACAATACAATACATGCTTGTCGTTCTTCTGAGACAGTATTATAAATGTTTTATTGGAGGTGACTGGACCTGGTGATTTAAATAAATAACAATATACAGTATATTTATAATGAGTAGTTCTGTATATGATTATATTCTCTAGATTATACAGTTTAAAGTGATGAAATAGGGGGGGTCACGTGACGCTGATGGCGGAGTAGCAGCTTTCTGACTGTGCTCCCGCAGCTCAGTATCTTTCCTAACTTTTATTTGTGGGGTTCATGTTGTTTAAGTGAGCGGTTATCTTTAGGCGGTCTATGAACATGCCTGGCACCCAGAGAAAGCTCAGTCTTGTCGCGAAATCTGGCAGACTAGGAGAGAATCCATCGTCTTCGGGCAGCTCCACTAGCATGGCCCATAACGTACTGCCATTTCCGGGTCAACTGGACGCTGACAGTTTGGTGGAACGAATCTCAGCAGAAGTGCTCAAAGCTTCGAAGCTTCTTTTGATAAAAAGATTGACCCGGTGCTGAAGCGGCTTGAAGTCTGCGCGAACAAAATTGCGACGCTGGATACACGCGTTACTGAAGCTGAAGGCCGCATTTCGAGCCAAGAGGACGCTACGGCTACCTACGGAGCTAAGCTATCGGACGTTGAGAGTAAGCTAGCAGCGGCTCTGGACAAGATCGACGATCTGGAGAACAGAAGCCGGCGGTGTAATATTAGGCTCACTGGGCTACCGGAAGGCTCTGAGGGTGCCAACCTGGTCGCTTTCTTCAAAACCTGGCTACCAGAGCTTCTTAAGGTCAGTTTTAAAGGTGGCTCGGTGGAACTTGACCGCTGCCACCGCGCCCTGACCCGTCGCCCTCCTCCCGACCAGCGGCCCCGGGCTGTCATTATTAAGTTCCACAACTTTCAAGACAAAGTCTGGATAATGCAAGCAGCGAGGAAAATACACCCCCTGCTACATAACGGCGCTCAGATCATGATATTTGAGGATTTTTCTGCAGCGGTCATAAAGAAGCGACAGGAATTCTACCAGGCGAAACAGCGGCTCAAAGAGAGGGGGATCCCCTCCACATGATGTACCCGGCCACCCTCAGGATCCAGTATGATGGGCAGGAGAAATTCCTAAAGAATCCAAAGGAGGCCGTCACGTTTCTGGATAAACTGTCACATCCTCCGGGGTCATCTTCAGACCCTCCTGTCTGCTGAGGGACTTCCTTTGTAGTAATCATTTTTCGCCCGGGACACTGACTGCCCACTACGCTTGTTTGGGGAAGTAAGACTACCTCTTTCTGTCTTTGTTATATGATTGTAAAAGTTCCCTCGTTTTGTGGCTGTGCACCTTCTTCTGGCATAGTTGCCAACTCTCCCGATTCGCGCGGGAGACTCCCGATTTTTAACCCCATCTCCCTCGATGCTCCCGGTCAGTAATTTCTCCCGTTAATCTCCCGATTTTACAGTAAAGGAAACAAGTAAGATTGTGTCCCTATATTTGTTGCAGTATCTTGCAACCCTGGCCTGCCTGTGTGGATGAGCAGGTGTGTGACTGTTCCTGATAAATCCCGCAATCCGGCTTTTCCGACCTGAAAATGAGGCTCTCGTGAATCATGCAAATCCGTTTTTCTTTTTTTGGGGGGGGGGATGTTGCGCAAGGCACGGTCGGTCGGGTATTGATAAACATAATGACATTTGATTTTGATGATGACGTGATTTTTGTCGGTTTAATATCTCGAGCGAATGGGGAATTTGCAACAGGCGACTCATCGAACCGGGGTGAAGTGAGTCTCAGTTTGGATATTCTGTGGATATCTACTCGGGTCCAGCTGAGACTTTACTGAGGTTCTCCCAGTGTCACCTCTCAGAGCCTCGCGCTGAATCACTGAGACTGATTTAGGGACCGTCATTAAATTACTTAGCATAAATAAATTAATACAAAATAACTGCTGTTTTTTAGAATATCTTTCATGTCATGTGACCCAGTGACTCCAAACCAGCTGCAGATTGTATCAGTAAACTGGACGAGTAAGACACCTATTGTTATTGTATTTTAGTGCTTCCTCTATTTAATATGAATATTAATATGCAGAAATGATGATGAATTATTATGATAAATATTATGAATTATTTCTCAATAGCTTCCATGGCATGTGGCTCACTGACTTCTGAAATGCTCAGGATGTTAACATATTTTCAAGCAGCAATGTCAGCTTCTACACTATTTTGTCTCATGTCTTAGATTCTGATTCTGAAATTCTGAAAATGATTTTCTTTTCAAAAATCTCACGAGTAGGTGAGATTTAAAGGGTCATTTTTCAAATTTTTTTCCGGGGGAGCATGCCCCCAGACTCCCCTAGTGTTGCTAGGTTATCAACTCAGAGCACAGCTGCTATAAAAAAAATTAGGGGAAACACTGTTCTAAGAATTTTGGACATGTGTGGTTTAAAATACAAGGCAAGAAATTATGACAAATAAATCGCACACCTGGTGAAGGAACCTTGTTACTTGGGCCGATACACCGATGAAAAAAATCTCCCTATTTTTCACAACCCAATGTTGGCAAGTATGTTCTGGGCCTATATGTTTGGTTACATAGACTTATGCTCACTTCAGCTACGCTCTTCCCCCTGAGCATGATTAATAACGGTTTCGTTATGGAGCTGCGGGCCAGCAGTTGAATGGTGTTTCCAATTTTCTGGTACAGCATCTTCCACTGCCCTCATAGGGAAGTTAGCTTGCACCCCTAGATGGGTGTGTTAGACCTTAGTCTACCCCCTTTGTTGTTCTTCTGTTTTCTTTTCTTGATATTCCATGTATATAGCTGTGTGTTTTCTGTCCGCAAAGCAATATTGCCCCCCTCCCTCCCCTTTTTTTATTTGTTTTTTATCTGTTTTCTGTCTTTGACTCTTAGAGAGCTCTATCTTTTATTAATATCTCTGTCTACATGGAGCCAGATTGTTTTTGTTTGTCTAATATATAATGGCTAGTGTTGGATCTACATTGAAGGTTTGCAGCTGGAATGTGGGGGGTATACACAGCCCTATTAAGCGGAAGAAAATCTTGAGTTTTTAAAAAAAAGAAAATGTGCACGTCGCCCTCCTGCAGGAGACACACCTTTCACCTGACGAGCATATGAAGCTGAGGCGTGACTGGGTCGGACAGGTGTTTCATTCATCCTTCACCAGTAAAAGCAGAGGCGTTACCATCTTAATAAACAAGCATTTTCCCCTGGTAGATACAGAATCCATTTCTGACAAGTCCGGTAGATATATAATGTTGAAGGGCTGTCTCCATGGCCAGCGTTTCTCATTCCTGAATATCTACTACCCACCAGTACATTCGCATGATTTCATTTCTCATGCTTGTTCTTTATTTGCTGAATGGATTTGGGAAAACACAGTGATTGGTGGTGATTTCAATTGTTATTTTTCATCCATGATGGATAAATCACCTCCAATGCAAAACATACTGTCTAAAAGAGCTAAAGCTCCCTCTGAAACCTGCTGTGAACTTGACCTGGTTGACACCTGGCGTCTTCTACATCCCGGTGATAGGGAATTTACATTTTATTCCGCGGTGCATAGAACAAGTAGTAGAATTGACCTTGTTTTTACACCCAAAAATTCATTGGGAAATATTAAGAGTTGCGAGATTGGGGATATTATTATATCTGGCCACGCGCCTGTTTACATAGGGTTAAATTATTTGAATCCTCTATCTCAAACCCGGCCCTGGAGATATAGCGCTTTCCTGCACCACGACCCTAATTTTGATACATTTTTAAAAGATCAGCTCAATAATTTTTTCGAACTTAACAGAACGCCTGATGCTTCCCCTGGTCTCCTCTGGGATACCATGAAAGCCTACACTCGTGGTTTAATTATATCCTATTCTGCTGGGTTAAAAAAACGAAATCAAGCAGAACAAAGGAGACTGGAGCTTGATCTACATGAACTCCAGACTAAACATAACTCTTCCCCATCTGAAGATCTTAGGAAAGAGATACTGGTGGTTAAATCCGCTCTAGAAGGCTTATTAACGAAGAAGGCAGAGAAATCTATATTTTTTATGAGGCAAAGATTCTATGAATTTGCTAACAAACCTAACCGATATTTAGCTAATCTTCTACGTAATAAGGCCCCATCCCAGAGCATTCCATGTTAGAGATTCATTCGGCCTACTCCAATATGATAATAAAGTGATTAATGATACATTTAAAGCATTTTAAAAGCAGCTGTATACCTCACAATTTAATCCTTCACTGGGGTTAGATATGGCGGATTTTTTCTCAAGGTTGGATTTACCAAATATTTCAGATACCCAAAGATCTGATATATCTAAACCACTGACTGCAAGCGAAATTATGAAAGGTATTCAGCTACTCCCAAACAATAAAACCCCTGGCCCTGATGGATTTAGCGGCGAATTTTATAAGAAATTCAGCTCAATTTTAATCACTCCCTTAATTGAAATGTTGCAGTCTTCTTTTGAGGCTGGGACTGTCCCTCCCTCCTTGATGGAAGCTAATATCTCTCTGGTTTTGAAAAAGGGGAAGCCACCTGAGGAATGCTCTTCGTATAGACCTATATCTGTTTTAAACCTCGACTTGAAGATCATTGCAATAGTCCTTGCCTCCCGTGTAGAAAAAGGTCCTTCCCTCTGTCATTGCTATTGACCAATCTGGTTTTATTAAAGGAAGATATTCTGCTCATAACGTTCGGCGTCTGCTGAATCTTATCCAGCATTCCTCTCTGTTCAGCTCTGATGCTATGGTCATTTCTCTGGACGCAGAGAAAGCTTTTGACCGGTTGGAATGGCCCTACTTGCTCTGTACTCTGCAAAAATGCAACTTTGGGGAAATATTCATTAAGTGGATTCAGATTTTGTACACATCCCCACTTTCGGCGGTAATTACTAACGGGTTTAGGTCTAAAAATTTCAGCATCGAACGGGGGAGCAGACAAGGCTGCCCTTTAAGCCCACTTTTATTTGCTCTTGCTATGGAACCGCTAGCTGTAGCTATTAGACAGGATACCAACATTGAAGGTATCTTCCTAAATAATTGGGAGCATAAAATTTCGCTGTACGCTGACGATGTTTTAGTTTTTTTAAGTTCGCCAAGCCACTCTATTCCTAAACTAATACAATTAATCACTAACTACGGCTCTTTCTCTGGATATAAAATGAATTTCTCCAAAAGTGAAGCTATGCCCCTCCGTAGTGCATCTAGGGTAGAACCTAACCTCTCGCAGCCTTTCCGATGGTCCCCAGGTGGCTTCACCTATTTAGGGATACAAATCTCACCATGCTTAAAAGAGCTGTACAAGCGGAACTTTGCTCCCCTCTTGTTGGCAGTGAAGCATGACCTTGAACGCTGGTGTGGTCTCCCCTTATCTCTTCTTGGACGCATACATCTGATCAAAATTAAGATCCTCCCACGTTTATTATACTTTTTCCAGATGCTTCCTATTATGCTGTCAAGAAAATTTTTTGCACAGCTGAATAGTTCGATTATATCGTTTATCTGGCACAAAAAGAGGTCCAGATTAAGATACAACTTTCTCTGTCTTCCTGTTAAAATGGGCGGCTTAGCGGCCCCTTCCTTCTCATCGTATCTGTGGGCTGCACAGTTTAAGTTTGTTTTTGAATGGTTTCTAAATCCTGACAATTCGGCCTGGCTCAGTTGCGAATCAGCTTCTTTGGATGGGATTCCCTTGCGGAATATACTTTATACCTCGCCTGGAAAGGCTGCAACTCTGTTAAAAGATAATATCATTTTACAAAATATGGTTAATTTTTGGAATAAAATCAGGAAATTAGAAGGACACCATAACTGTTTTTCTTTGTTAACCCCAATCCATAATAACCTTGACTTTCCTCCAGGCCTTCATGCTGGCCTTGCAGACTGGCATGATAAAGGTATTAAAGTGGTTGGAGATCTGGTCTATGAGGGCTCACTCTCCACATTCCAGCAGGTGAAAATTAAGTATGGTCTGACCAATGCTGATTTCTTTAAATACTTACAAGTAAGAAGCTTTGTTCTGTCTAATCTGAGGAGATTCCCCGGTGGGCTGGCCATCTCTCCTATAGAATCTTTACTGATAAAAAACACTGACCTTAAATTCTTCACCAAAAAGGTTTATAAGATCCTCTCCTCCCTTAAAGTAGATAACTCAGACAAAGTCAGAAGTAAATGGGAGGCTGATCTGGGTACCATTGATGTTGAGGCATGGAATGAGCTGATTGGTCGGCCCACTAGGGTTTTAGTATCTAACTCTACCTGGGAGAGACAATTTAAAATTTTACATAGATTATTTATTAGCCCTGAGGCCCGGCACAGAATGTACCCGGCCCTCTCTGATTTGTGTCCTAAATGTCAATCTGCTACAGGCTCTTTTTTTCACTGCTTGTGGGGCTGTCCTCTTATCCTGCAGTTCTGGAATACAATCATACGGCAGCTCAACCTCATCTTTAAACGCCATTTGCTTCTTGGTCCAAGGACTTGTTTGCTGGGACTCAATGATGAACATCCTGCTGATTTACACAATAGAGACCCCCTTCACATTCTGCTGCACTGTGCCAGGAAATCTATCCTAGCCCTTTGGATCTCTGATAAAGCCCCATACCTTAATCAGTGGTTAAAAATTGTGTCCAGTATTATTCCATTTGAAGCTTTCTCTACAGCATTAAAGGACAGACCCTTTTTGTTTTTCCGTACTTGGGATCCATACTTTGATTACTTAGGCTTTAAATCCCCTCAGAGGATGAGATCTGGACTCACTGACCTGGCCTGGGTACGAGACACTGGCCCGCTATAATCAATTTAGTGGTAAACAGATGATAGAATTGCTTTAGATGCTCTCTCCCCCATATTATTATTATTATTATTTATTTATTTTTATTTTATTTTATTATTTCTATTTTCTTGTCTGTATATCTTGTATTTTGTATAAGCACCTTGCTGATCATGTCTTGTTTATGTTTCTGTGCTGTCTGTTTCTGCTTTGCGGAGTTTAATAAAAATATTGTTAAAAAAAAAAAAAGTGATGAAATAAATCCAACATGAATCTGATCCGAGTCTGATCACTTTTATCAAACATCAGTCCTGGTTCAGTTTCTTTGGGTCTTTCAGGACCAGATGTTTCATAGAGACAAATCTGGTTGGATAACTACTTTTCACAGTGATGGTGGACATTCCACACTGACATGCAGAACCCGAAGGCAGCAAGGGATCAACAGACTGGAGTCTACTGACAGACAAACGAAGTCCGCAGGATCCACAGACAGACAACAAAAGTATGCAGGATCCACAGACAGACAACTGAAGTCTGCTTCATCTCCAGACAGACAACAAAAGTCTGCAGGATCCACAGACAGACAACTGAAGTCTGCAGGATCCACAGACAGACAACTGAAGTCTGCTTCATCTCCAGACAGACAACAAAAGTCTGCAGGATCCACAGACAGACAACTGAAGTCTGCATCATCTACAGACAGACAACTGAAGTCTGCATCATCTCCAGACAGACAACGAAAGTCTGCAGGATCCACAGACAGACAACAAAAGTATGCAGGATCCACAGACAGACAACAAAAGTATGCAGGATCCACAGACAGACAACAAAAGTATGCAGGATCCACAGACAGACGACCGAAGTCTGCATCATCTCCAGACAGACGACCGAAGTCTGCATCATCTCCAGACAGACGACTGAAGTCTGCAGGATCCACAGACAGACGACTGAAGTCTGCATCATCTCCAGACAGACGACTGAAGTCTGCATCATCTACAGACAGACGACTGAAGTCTGCATCATCTCCAGACAGACGACTGAAGTCTGCAGGATCCACAGACAGACGACTGAAGTCTGCATCATCTCCAGACAGACGACTGAAGTCTGCATCATCTACAGACAGACGACTGAAGTCTGCATCATCTACAGACAGACGACCGAAGTCTGCATCATCTCCAGACAGACGACTGAAGTCTGCATCATCTACAGACAGACGACCGAAGTCTGCATCATCTCCAGACAGACGACCGAAGTCTGCATCATCTCCAGACAGACGACTGAAGTCTGCAGGATCCACAGACAGACGACTGAAGTCTGCATCATCTCCAGACAGACGACTGAAGTCTGCAGGATCCACAGACAGACGACTGAAGTCTGCATCATCTACAGACAGACAACGAAAGTCTGCAGGATCCACAGACAGACAACAAAAGTATGCAGGATCCACAGACAGACAACAAAAGTATGCAGGATCCACAGACAGACAACAAAAGTATGCAGGATCCACAGACAGACGACCGAAGTCTGCATCATCTCCAGACAGACGACCGAAGTCTGCATCATCTCCAGACAGACGACTGAAGTCTGCATCATCTCCAGACAGACGACTGAAGTCTGCATCATCTCCAGACAGACGACTGAAGTCTGCATCATCTCCAGACAGACGACTGAAGTCTGCATCATCTACAGACAGACGACTGAAGTCTGCATCATCTCCAGACAGACGACTGAAGTCTGCAGGATCCACAGACAGACGACTGAAGTCTGCATCATCTCCAGACAGACGACTGAAGTCTGCATCATCTACAGACAGACGACTGAAGTCTGCATCATCTACAGACAGACGACTGAAGTCTGCATCATCTCCAGACAGACGACTGAAGTCTGCATCATCTCCAGACAGACGACTGAAGTCTGCATCATCTACAGACAGACGACTGAAGTCTGCATCATCTCCAGACAGACGACTGAAGTCTGCAGGATCCACAGACAGACGACTGAAGTCTGCATCATCTACAGACAGACGACTGAAGTCTGCATCATCTCCAGACAGACGACCGAAGTCTGCATCATCTCCAGACAGACGACTGAAGTCTGCAGGATCCACAGACAGACGACTGAAGTCTGCATCATCTCCAGACAGACGACTGAAGTCTGCATCATCTCCAGACAGACGACTGAAGTCTGCAGGATCCACAGACAGACGACTGAAGTCTGCATCATCTACAGACAGACGACTGAAGTCTGCATCATCTCCAGACAGACGACTGAAGTCTGCATCATCTACAGACAGACGACTGAAGTCTGCATCATCTCCAGACAGACGACTGAAGTCTGCAGGATCCACAGACAGACGACTGAAGTCTGCATCATCTACAGACAGACGACTGAAGTCTGCATCATCTCCAGACAGACGACCGAAGTCTGCATCATCTCCAGACAGACGACTGAAGTCTGCAGGATCCACAGACAGACGACTGAAGTCTGCATCATCTCCAGACAGACGACTGAAGTCTGCATCATCTCCAGACAGACGACTGAAGTCTGCAGGATCCACAGACAGACGACTGAAGTCTGCATCATCTACAGACAGACGAGCCACAGAGGCAGTTATTCAGACAGGAAGCTGACACATTGGAGCAAGGAAAAATTGGGCCACATATCAACAGAGTCGTATAAAAACAAAGAGCTTTCACATGCCCCATGGTGTCTTTGGAGGACACTACAGCATACACCAACTGTATCTATAGCAACGTTTATGACAAGGTAGGTCAGTGATGATGTCAGCGAGCATCAGATGTACTCACCTGAGCGTAGTCTCTCTCTACAGCTGCTCTCTTCTGACTAAAAGTCCTGGAGACAAGAACAACAGTCGATCAACAAACAACATCAATACATCAATGAGACAATAAATAACATATCGAAACATATACAGACGACTGCAATACAGCCATTAAAAAAACTACATGACAACATTTTTATAGGTATCTTCAGATACAAAATCATTATGAACATAACTTTAAGGATGAAACAGACTTTAATGACCCAATTTTGAAAATATTTACTGACGCCTACAAAAGCAAGTCTAATACGGGTGTTATCTCCAAACTTTATAAAGGCCTAATGGAAAAGAAATCCAACACTACAGAGTACGTTAAAGAAAAATGGGAGAGGGAGGGTATAATTTGTCTATCTCAAGTGGAAGTTGGATTGATATGTGTAGATTCCAGTGGAAATGTACCAATTCTAAAACCTGGCGGGAATTCGGATGGAAATGTCATATTCACTTCTTCATATCACCAAGGCAGAAGGCACATTTTTCTGGAGGGAATTCTGATTGTTGGAGACGGTGTGGTTCTCAAGATGCCAATCACTGGCATATATTTTGGGATTGTGCAGTGATAAAACCCTTTTGGGTGGAGTTTCACAAAGTGCTCAAAAATAGACTTAACACTGACCTTCCCTTGGAATTTACCGTATTATTCCAAGGAAATGTTGACCGTACGACAAGGTGTGCCGATAAATATATGCATGGTATTTTGATTTCAGCCTGCAAAAAAGCTATAACAAGGCGCTGGTTACTTCCTAAACCACCCACAATACAGGAATGAACTGACATGGTGAACAGCATTTATGTCATGGAAAGGATCACTTTCTCCCTTCGCCTTCAGAAAGAATTGCTCACTCAATTTTGGACTAAATGGATTAAATATGTAAAACGTTTACAGCCAGATTTTGTGGAGATATGGAAGACCCTGCTATACTGCTTGTTTCTAGCAACATGTACCTGTCTTAGCTTCTCATAAATCTCCCCTGTCTTCCCTTTTATCTTTTTACTTTTATTCACTTGTGCCTTTGACTTTTTCTTGTTTATTTTTTTATGCACAGCCTTCCTCTCCCAACTTGTAAATAGTTTTTGTATACAGAAAATATGTGGACTGCAGAAGACTTTAAATTGGCTTTGTACATATTTGACCTTGTACATGAACTGCTGTTCCATATATATAATGTGTGTATATATATATATATATATATATATATATATATATATATTTATATTTATATTTATATTTATATATATATATATATATATATATATATATATATATATATATATATATATATATATATATATTTATATATAAACCTAGATGACGTGGACAACACAATAAATGTATGTATTGTTTAAAACAAGGTTAGTCTGATCCTTAAAACATTTGATTGATAACTGCAGTCCATTCATCAGACATCTGGGTTAGTTTTTATCGTCAGGCCCTAGAGTATCACCATCCAAAAATCAATTTGAAATTACATGATCCAAAAAAAACCAAACTACTAAAAAAACTACTCAAATCATTTGATATTTTGCTTCAGTAATGTCTTTATAAATTAAAGATAAAGGCCATCAAATAATCTCATTGTTGCAATGTTGGTGCTGTCTATTTGCATTTCTTAAAAATTTAGAGTCACATAATATTTGATAATTTTTTGATAATATTTGATATAATAAATATATAATTGCTGAAAATATGCATACAAAAATCAGCCTTTCTGCTTGTTGATGCAAAACAGTCAGTTTAAAGAAGCACAATCTTAACTCACCAAACATATCCTGTTAATGTTTTAAAACAGCTGAAAATGTTTTTTAACAAACACAAATCATAGAATTTGCTGAGTGGTTAAAGTTATTATCAATTTATTTAGGCATAAATTCTAATCTAAAATAAAAGAGGTCAGAGCTCTGCCACAGAGTCATCCAATGTGTTGAGACTTGACTCTTAACTGTTTGGTTTACGGCCGGGAGCTTCCCTCTTCTTCTTCTTCTCTTCCTCTGCCCTCACACTCACTTCCTGACATTTTCTCAAACACAGTTTCCAGTTTTCTGAATCACTTCTGGTCTCAGATCAGGCAGCGAGCCCTCAGCATCAGCCTCTCTGATGTTACTGAGCAGTCAAACATCTGGCAGCTCTCTGACCTGAACGTCAGACCACAGACAGGAAGTGGAGAGCCAGCAGGCTGAAAACACGACCACACATGTGAACATCTGACTCCACTATTAGCACTTTTATACTTTAATCTTTGGATTCCAGCTGCAGATATCTGTTTTTCAACCAACCACAGGACAACAGAAGCAGACAGAGACACATCATTTTAATTAATTAATTAATTGATTCTGCATTATATTATTGCTGTTACCATATTTTATTTGACGTATGGAGAAACAAATTGGACCCTTTAAATAAATGGATGTTTCAACCAACTATAAGACAGTGCAGAACAATACTATTATTTACATATTCACATGTTCTTTATTGACTTGAAAGGGTTGATGTGTGACACAAAGTCCTACAGAAGTAGTGCATTATGGGTGGTAGGCTGCATTGTTGTCAAAGTTAACTAGGCAGAAACTGAGTCTGAAAGTCTGTTTCCTCCCTGTGCTCCTCTGGTGCTGGTCTTATATTTGAGTACTGTGTCATCCTCCTAATTTAAGATTTAACCTTCAGCTCACCTGAGGTCATCCAGCAGTTCACACTCTGTCTGGTGTTTGATGTGTAATCTGCTCAGCTGCTCTGCATGAGTGTGTTTCAGCTCCTGGGTGACCCGAACCTGAAACAGATGAAAAACATTCATTAACACTTTACGTTTACAGCTCGTTCTCTGCAGTTCATTTTTACATGGCTTGTTTTCTACGACTCATTCTCTACGACTCGTTCTCTACGACTTGTTCTCTACGACTCGTTCTCTACGACTTGTTCTCTACGACTCGTTCTCTACGACTTGTTCTCTACAACACGTTCTCTGTGACTTGTTCTCTACGATTTGTTCTCTACGATTCTTTCTCTGCGGCTTGTTCTCTACGATTTGTTCTCTACGATTCTTTCTCTGCGGCTTGTTCTCTACGATTTGTTCTCTACGATTCTTTCTCTGCGGCTTGTTCTCTACGATTTGTTCTCTACAATTCTTTCTCTGCGGCTTGTTCTCTACGATTCTTCCTCTGCAGCTTGTTCTCTAGGGTTCTTAAGTTGATTACAAAAGAATTTAACAATTAGTCAGTTAATCAGTTCAATTAACCATTTTCCAAATCACAGATATTCACTACTCATGTTTCTGCTGCTCTCCTTGCATGATGTGAAAGAAATTTAATATTTGTAGGCTTTTAACTGTTTTGAACATTTTCTGGTGTTTTATCAGCAAACGATTAAACTGAGAGATTTATAGAGAAAACAATGTGTCACTCAGTACGTTTACATGCACAGTTTAGTCGGATTACAGCCATAGTTCCACTCTGCTACTCAATCAGACAACTGCAACTGTCTGAGTATACATGCCGGTGAGAAAATCGGATTATTGTCCGGAGCATGTCATACCCGGTACGCTAGGTGGCGCTGTACCCATTTCAACTAGTGGTAACAGAAACACCTCCGGCTGACCTCTTTACGTCACCGGCAACAACAAACTGCCTCCAAGACATTCCAGAAAGATGGCGTACGAAGAGCGAGACGAAGCTACATCTTTGTACACTTCATATATGGTGAACATGATAATTACACAAACTAGATGCACAATGGAGCTCTTTCTCTCTTTCTTGTGGTGATTTCGGAGGAAAGACGCCGTCGCCGTCCACGGCCCGGGAAAAAAAAATCTTGCCTGCACAGAACGCAAAATCCGATCCGATCTGATGGAACGTATACATGCAGGAGTAATGTGACTATCAATCAATAATCTGGGTGCTTTAATCCGACTATGAGAAATCCGATCCGGTCCAATTTTTGTCAGACTAAGGTGTATACATGCATCTTAAACATCCCATCATAGTCGGACTGACACAGTAATTCAGTTTTCTTGAGTGTCATGTGAACGCACTGACTAATGACAATAATCAATAGGTTCAACTGTTAGTGGCCTCAGCTTCAAGTGAAATGGATGTCTGTGGTGCTGCAGCTCGCTTCACTCCTTCATTCTTTCTTTCTTTCTGCCACATATCTTCAATTGAAACAGAAAAAAATATAATAGATAGATAGATAGATAGATATACTTTATTGATCCCAAGCTGGGAAATTACGGTGTAGCAGCAGCATTACACAGAGACAAGAACAGTACAATGAAATAAGAGGAACACTTAGACATATTAAATAGCAATAGAAACAAAAAAGTAATATATACAAAATAATGTACAAAATGTAAAAATGTACAGAATGTAAGAAATGTACAAGAAATATTTACAAATGTAAATGTACAAATGTATAAATAGGCAGAGTGACTGTAGTGCAAGATAAAATATAAGGTGCGGTGAAATGAGTGTGTAAAAACCACAGTGCACAGACAATATGTGTAATGACCAGAGTTTTAGCTGTTATTATTGTACAGTGTGATGGCGTGTGGCAGGAAAGATTTTCTAAGATGATTAACAAGAAAAAAAACAACAAAATTCAGTTAAAAAAGAATACAGCAGTTTTTTAGGCATGTTGTGAAAGTGATCAATTATTCTGAGCAGTTTTAATGTGTTTTTAGTGTTACTAGTTTGAATGCTTTTAGTTTGAATTTGGTCGTTCAATACAAAAACTAACTTCAGTTTCCCTTCATGCACTGCTTGTATTAATGTTTGCACGATGGACATTGATCATTAACCAATTACATGTTCAGGTCGAATACTGACTGTGGGCCCAGTTCAATAAGGAAGTGATGATGAGGAGGAATGATAGATAATCAAATCAATCTTTAGTTAAAATATAATAACCATTAGACTGATTGATCATTTGGGCATTGATCAGGCTCTTTTGTCCAAAGCAACTGACAGTAATTCATACATACATTCACACACTGATGGTGGCGGCAGCCATGCAAGCTGCTGACCAGCACATCAGGAGCAGTTTGGGGTTCAGTATCTCACACAAGGACACTGTGACATGCAGACCAGGGGATTTGAACCAGTGACCTTCAGATAACAGAAGCTGGCTCTACCCCTGAACACAGTCACATCAATCTTTAGTTAAACTCTTTTAACAAAGTTAAAGTGTTAAAATACAAGTTTATCATGAAGCTCAAACAGGAAAGAAAACATCTGAAAGTTTTTCTTCAACATAAATCACACTTAGATTGTGTTAATTTAAACCATCATCAAGGTGAAAGTCTCTCTGGACTTAAATATACAATCAAACAATCAGATCATATATATATATATATACATATATATGATGTGTGTGTGTATATATATATATATATATATATATATATATATATATATATATGTATATATATATATATATGATGTGTGTGTGTATATATATATGTATTATATAATATATATATATGATGTGTGTATATATATATATATATATATATATATATATATATTATATATATATCTTATATATAATATATATCTATATATATATTATATTATTCTATCTATATATGTTCTCTATATATATATATATTATTTTTGTGTGTATATATTCTATATCTATATATATATCTATATATCTATATACTATATCATCTATATATCTCTATATTCTATATATATCTGTTCTATCTATATATATATCTATGATGTTTGTGTTTTATCTCTCTATATCTCTCTCTCTATCTCTCTATATGTATCTCTCTCTATCTCTCTATTTGTGTTTTTCTTCTCTCTCTCTATTCTATCTCTATATCTCTTTATGTTTTTTTTCTCTCTCTATATCTCTCTATATCTTTTCTCTCTCTATCTTCTCTTCTTTTGTGTGTTCTTCTCTCTCTCTCTATAATCTCTCTTTCTCTCTCTCTTCTCTCTTTTTTTGATATATCTTATCTCTCTCTGTATCTCTCTCTCTCTGTATGTATATATGTATAATGTATATATATATATATATATATATATATATATATATATATATATATATATATATGTGTGTGTGTGTGTGTGTGTGTGTATGTATGTATGTATGTATGTATGTACATTGTATTATGCTGTAAACATCTAAAATGATGCATCATAATAGCAAAAACTTTAGAAATTAAAAGGAGAACACAAAGTTTAATCCAAAAAAAGGGAAGCCACTTGGTGTTCTTCAGGCACACTTGCACCGAGACAAGGAGAGACCTGAGAACACCATGTCATGGTTTTTTTTTGACAAAACCTTTTTTAAGCTGTTCGCTTATTCATCAAAGTTTATTAATACTGAACATGTCATCAGTCCAAATTGCATCAAATTCACCTTCTCCTCAGCCATCCTTCTCTATTGCTACCAGGCTGCATGTGTGATGATACACACACACACAGTGATTTTATTTCTCCTTGTACTGAGCAAACTATCCAGTCTGATCCCAATTTTGCCAAGACACAGAGTTATAATGTCAAGCACTTTCAAGCACTTAAACTAAAATCCAAGCACTTTTTAGACCTTGAAAATGCATCATTGAAATTCAAGCACTTTCAAGGATTTCAAGCACCCGTACGAACCCTGATATATACACACACACACACACACACACACACACACACACACACACACACACACACACATTAAACATTTAAGTGGAGCCTGACTGGAGCAGAAACAGTCAGTCAACCATCTCTGCTCAGCTTGTTTGTGAAATCTGATCCACAGGAACATTTTTTCACACAGAAACTGACTTTGTCACATTTTTATTGTTACGTTTATTTTCTAGAAGTAAAACGTTTAAACAAGTTTACGTTCAAGTTTTAAAGACTATTTTAACTGTATTTTTGACATTTTACGGCTAACTTGTTTTTTCTTCTTTTCCCCTCAAACTTCTCTTGTGCGAGAA
This sequence comes from Sparus aurata, assembly GCF_900880675.1. Taxonomy (NCBI): domain Eukaryota; kingdom Metazoa; phylum Chordata; class Actinopteri; order Spariformes; family Sparidae; genus Sparus; species Sparus aurata. The sequence goes on along the minus strand of NC_044199.1, from coordinate 35,475,822 downwards.
AAAAAATGAACCAAACTACCTACAAAAATGTGTCCGTTTACATTCAAATGGCTCCAAACATGCTGAAACAACAGAGAATAACTTTACTGTAGATTTTTTAATAAATGTGGATCCACTCAAAAAATCGGCAAAGACAACAAATAAAATCTACATTTGGTTTGAATAAAATCTTGACTGTAGTTTTTCCTGTTCTGCCATAATCACAACCAGCAGCAGAAGCAGACTGATATTTACTTTAACTTCAGAGTTGCTCTGAGACTCTGTCGTCTGTAACACGACACTTGTGTTCCGTTATTTCTGAAACGTGTCGACATGTTTTTCATCGGTATTTGATAAAAACAGTTTTGTCGTCTCATCTTTAGCAGGGTCGTCGGGAGGGAGCAGGGATCGTTAACGGGCTTTTCTCCCTAAAAACTGAGGCACATGGACTTTTAAATGTGTGGGGTTTTTTTTTTTTTTTTTTTTTTTACAAGTTTTCTTCCTTCGCTGAACTTCAGAGAGACAACAGAGAATAATTAAAGTCACATCCCAACAAACTGGTTCACATCTAAAGTGTGAGTTGACCGTCTGAGGCAGCCGAGTAGTAACAAAGCCAACATTTGAACCATTAAATATGCAGCAGCGGCGGCGGCGGCGGCGGCGGCAGCTCGGCGTCAAGTAACGTTAAGTTAGCTCACAAGCTACAACGGCAACACTCACCTTTCTCGGCGGGGGCTGCATCCTGATTCATGGACATAAAAACTGACAGAGACGAAAGTTTCTGTGGAAAAGTCTGACAAGTATTTGGACCAAATGCTGACAGAATAAAGATGTTTGAGTCCGGCTCAGGCGGCCATAATGAGTCCGCTAAAGAGTAAGTAGTGTCCCGTAGAAAACACAGTGGCCCCAGGGAACACAAAACACACGAGTCAAACTACACACCATCAAACAACACACGTCCGGACACCCTTTCAGGATAAAACACACAAAAAGTACTTCCGTACAAAGTCTTCAAAATAAAAGAACGGACCATCCGACCAAAACTGCTTACAATTGTACATCATTTTAAAGAACAAACACCAGAACGTAAAGAAAGAGAATCATGATGTTAAACACAAAGATTATTGATGATAGTTGATTAATATTTTGATTGTCTGGTGACTTCACAGCCTATTGATGAGGTGGTAATCTATAATGTCTGATATTAGTAAACAACACATTTTATTTCAGTGTCTTTAAATCAACGAGATAAATTAAAGAATTGTTTTACTTTTTCATGCTCTATCATTTTTGGCAGCAGCTGATAAATATATATTTATATACACCAGATAAAGAAATGATCATGTGTAGTGTGAAGAGTCAGTTACAATGAGCCTATAATACATATTAATCATCGGTGAAAGCAGAAATAAGAGATAGTAAAGCAATCTAAGTGTAATCTGTTCCAGATTGTTCAGAGATATATTCATTAGTGTTTGTGGTGTATCTCTCTATAAAAGCACGGAATCTCTGTCTTTCTGTTTGTGTGTCTATGTGTCTGTTGGTCAAATATCTCTGCGGATCAGGATCGGACTGACCTGAGACTTTCAACATGGCTGCTGCGTGCTTCAGTGGTGTGCAACTAAGCATTTGTTTGGACTGCAATGATACCGTGAATAAATTATTTCATAAATGCTTTACAAATTCCACAAGCATTGTCCACCGGAGCCACCTCTGTCACATGCACACCAGAGCCAATCACTGCACACCGTGGCCAAGTGCGCACCAGAGCCAATCACTGCAGAGCTCAAGCCCACGACATACCTGAAGAAACAAGCGGATTTATACCTGCAGCGGAGCGAGCTGGACCGGGATTTTGCCAGCGGTTCGGTCCCGTTCTGTTCTGTTCTGTGCATCTAAACTGACTGTTGTGGATTAATGAGATTAAACGAGTCCGGACCGAGTCTGTTCGGGTCTGAGGAGATCCGGAGACTAGCTAGCTGCTAGCCGCTAGCCACACGGCCCACCTCCCGAGGCGACGGACCGGAAGCATCGGCACGTCCAAAACTGGACTTAGGGTAAATAATGTCCGCCACGCTTTTTCGCGAACATTGCCATCACGCTAGCTTTGTGTCTGGTGCAGGAAGAAACGGTATAAACGGGCTTTTGTCACGAAAGTGTCCAAGCAGCAAGTTTGGTTGTTGAGGAACAGGAAGTTGTGGGAGGGACGTAGGCAGATGATTGACAGGCCGAACAATGCTCGGCGTGTAGACAGCGATATTGAGAGTTGAGAGATTTGTGACATTTAGCGTGTTTGGAGTGTAAAGTTAGTGTGTTATGTAGTGTTTGGTGTAGTGTGTTGAGTGTGTAGTGGAGTCGTTTTTTTGTTTAATGAGTCAGAATAATGAGGAGAAGCTGAATGTGGAGCAGGCAGTGCAGCTCTTCATTCAGCTGGAAGGAGCTCAGGCAGACCTGAGCATTGCCTGCATTTAAATGTAAATAGTTACATATAACTTTGTAAATGTTTAAAATGTATGCACAAATTTAGCAAACAACAATTTATATTTGCATTATAAGTAAAAAAAAAAACAAAAAAGGTTTGTTAAACATATTTGTGATTTTCACAGTAAAAAAATCTAACTTTTTCTACTCAGATTTTATGGATTTTTTGTGATTTTAGGTCCATTCCATTCCGTTTTCTTTCTGCTTATCCATGAGGGTCGCGGGATGTTGCCGCTTTTTTCCCCCCTAAGGGGTTGCGGGGCTTACTGGGGCCAAATCCAGTCTTACTCTATGGGCGTAGGCCAGGGTTCACCCTGGACGAGTCGCCAGCTCATCGCAGGACCCTTACTGATGGCAGTGGCTGCCTTCACAAGGTGCCAACTGCACATCAGGAGCAACTTCGGGGTTCAGTATCTTGCTCAAGGATACTTCGACTTGATTTTAGGTCCATTGTGTTAATACAGTTTGTCAAAATAAAAAAATAACTGTACAGTCACACATGTGAGGTTGTGCTGAAAATAATGACACCAAGTAAATAGTTTTTAAGGTGAAATATAATGGCAAAATCAAAAATAGTCAATTAGTCAACGGCCAGTTATACCCTGGAATATCGGATTTCACAACAAACCTAAATATCCCTGACGTCCCACCTTCAAACACAGCCTCATTTGGCCATCCAGGAAAAAGCTACTTAACCTCCCATTTTTCTATAGGAATACACTTTTCTTACGGGCACTGCACTAGTTAATGATAATGGGAGACCTTATTGATCTTCACATTATTAACTCTGACAGATCGCCCTCTTCTGGACATTTTCTGTTCACACACTCAGATTAATAGTGATGATTGATCCTCTATGGATCATCTGTTTGTTTACTTATGTTGGTATGATTCTCTTCTTTGCATTTTATGACTTTTAATGTCATGTTGTTCCTGAAAATGAAGGAAGTGTGAAGACCTTCATGATTTTATGTTTCATATAAATTAATGTCTTAAATAAAACACTGTAGATTTTTATGGCAGTGCGTTCTGAGAAGAACAGGCAGTCATCAGGAGCCCAACATCTTAAAGGTCAGCTGGTTTGTTGTTTTTCTGTTTGTTTGTTTGTTTTACGTTTTATTTTTAAATGTATTTATTATATTATGTGTTCAAATGCCATTCTTTTATATTGATCTATTACCTATCATTTCTCTGCTGGGCTTTTCTATTCAAGAGGAGAAGTAACTGTAAAGTTTCACTTTCCTGATCAATAAAGTTTTTGTGATTCTGATGAAAACAACAATTAAAATTTTAAATATATAATTTGCTGACACTTCAGGCTGAGGTTGGACCATGAGCATCAGATGACCTGAGGATGAGACTCAACAGCCAACCATCTTCCTCCAGCAACTTATTTATTGTTGTCTTAATGCAGCCATGCTAACAGGTTAGCGCAGTTGAGTTAAGGTTTGATTAAAGTCAGACTTCTGACTTTATTCTCAGAATTCTGAGATTAAAGTCAGAATTCTGACTTTTTTCTCAGAATTCTAAGAATAAAGTCAGAATTCTGAGAAAAAAGTCAGAATTCTGTCTTTAATCTCAGAATTCTGACTTTTTTCTCAGAATTCTGACTTCAATCTCAGGATTCTGACTTTTTTCTCAGAATTCGGACTTTAAAGTCAGAACTAAAAAAAAAAATTCACATGCGGCCCTAATCCTCTTCTGTACCTGCTTCATGTAAGCTGATGTGATATATTTATATTAGATTATCTTCTTTATATTACATTATATTCCTTATATTATGCTATATTCCTTATCTTACATTGTATTTCTTATATTATATATATTCTATTATAATCCTTATACTACATGATATTCCTTATATTACATTATAATCTTTATATCATATTGTATTCCTTATATTCCTTATATTATACCACATTCCCTATATCATATACCAAATTCCTTTTATTTGACCATATTCCTTTAATCATATTATATTCCTTATGTTATACCACATTCCTTATATTAAAGCATATTCCTCATGTTATATTCTTTATATCATATGATATCTATTAAAGGGGGCGGCTGTAGCTCAGGGGGTAGAGCTGGTGGACCAGTGATCGGAAGGTCGGAAGGTCACTGGTTCAAATCCCCGGCTCCACTGGGGTGGGACTGAGCTACATGTCGAAGTACCCTTGAGCAAGATACTGAACCCCAGAATTGCTCCTGATGTGCAGTTGGCACCTTGTGTGGCAGCCACTGCCATCAGTAAGGGTCCAGCAATGAGCTGGCGACTCATTCAGGGTGTACCATGAGTAAAACTGGATTTGGCCCCAGTAAGCCCCGCAACCCCTCAAGGGGATAAAAAGCGGCAACGTCCCGCGACCCCACGGAAACAGCGGAAAAGAAAACGAGACAAGATATCTATTATATCAGCTGTCAGCTCGTTATTAGGCAGATAGGGTTAGATTGTTAATCTTAAACTGATTAAAACAGATCAGACATATTCATCAAACTGATGTGTGTGTGTGTGGACAGATGCAGTGCGACAGCAGAAACTGGTTAATTCGTCTTTGACGAATTCAGGCCCTGATGGTGGACGTGCGGTAACAGAGGACGGTACCACTTCATGACCAGCTGTGGAGGATGCAACACATTTGAATAAAACCTGATAATCACGAAGTCAAATGAAGGGAACAAAGACGTCTGTGAGTGTGTGTGAAATATGAAAATGAGTGCTGGAGGACACGGGCTCAGTTTAAAACAGGCTCTGACTTTGTGTCTGTGTTCTTCATGTGTTTACAGCAGTTTCATTAAAATGTGTTTTGTTACAAACTGCAGCCACATGATGACATAAAGTCAGTATGATCTTTACACTTAACCACTTACAGAGTTGTGTTTCTGTCCTCTGATTGCTGCTCTGAGGTCACGTGACGAGCTACTGCCTCTTTCCTCAATGCATCAAGTTTATAGGAAGTTAATCAAGCTTCCGGAGCACTTTTCAAAATAAAAAGTTTTCTTACCGCCCAGCCAGAAATCAGCAAACACCAGCTGAAACACACTGTGTCCTCTGCTGTAAGAATGTGCCGTGTAATGACAACAGACACACAGACACAGTTCACACAGTCAGAGAAAGTAACTTTATACTTTCATTCCACCACATTTAAATGTATAATTTAATTTAAAAGGCAAATATTCTACTTTTTGTTCCATTACACCAACTTGTGATACATTAGTTACTAGTATATACATATCTTTACTTTCTCTCAAGTACGACCGTTGGATTCTTTATAAAACTGTCATTAGCTGTTCACACTGTTACACGAGAGGAAAAACATGCTCCTGTAAGTTCTACATGGTGGCGCCCATCACTGTTTGTGCTTTTATTTTGAAGGAAAGAAACCGGGGTTTCTCTGCGGCACTTTGTTGTTTCGCTTGACGGAAGTGTCACATTACAGGTCGAACTGTGGCAGCGTTCCACCTGGAGACATGTCGGTTTGTTCATGTTGCTGCAGATAACTGAGCCGACCAACAACCCACCGCTAGTTACGGCTACTTAACGCCAGTTAACGGTAGTTAACGGTAGTAAACGGTAGTTATTTTCACGTAGTGGCTGTACAGGATGTCTACGTGGCGCAGGCTGCACGTGAAGGTGCGCACAGCTCGAGCTTTATTGACGTCCCGGCGGGAGACTCGACCTCATACATGGACGTTAATTCAAAGCCTGAGCTCAGGCTCAGCTCTCCGGAGTGACTTCTTCAAAGGTTGGAACTCAGTGCTGACGAGCTTCACATTCACAGAATGAATTATTAAGTGACAGCCTGAAGTATTAAAGTGTACGATGAACGGGGTTATAAGCGTTAGAGTATGACGACTGTTTATCATTCGGTCCGCTCATAATGTGTGTGAACAACAGGTTGGTGTTGTAAATGTAAACGTTTACAGTGGTGTCTAAAGCTAGCCTACTGAGATGGAGGTCAGCTCTATACATATTTTGTAATATGTGAGTTATTATATGTGCCGAATTGTAGATTTGTATCTAAAGTTTCAGAAAATATGTGGAGTTGTTGGTGGTGGGTGAATATCTGGCGAACGGTTATGAAGAGGAGTAAAGTCTGTCTTTTGTGAATGAGATCTGGAAGCCCAGCTGGCAGCTATGAGGCAGAAGGCTGCTGACGCGCTGCCGGGGAGCAGCTGGAGCCCCTGGAGATCAACCCGAACCTCCCGCCGGAGAGAGCCGACATAGTGATCGTGGGAGGCGGGGTGGTGGGCTGGTCCATCGCCTACTGGCTGAAGCAGAAGGAGAGGGTCCGAGGGGAAGTCAAAGTGGTGGTGGTGGAGAAAGACACCACGGTGAGGACCGGATATCATATTTTTTTTATATATATATATTTTTATATATATATATATATATATATGTATATATGTATATATGTATATATATATATATATATATATATATGTATATATATGTATATATATATATATATATATACTGTATATATGTATATATATATACTGTATATATGTATATATATATATATATATATCTATATAGATATATATATATATACTGTATATATGTATATATATATATATACTGTATATATGTATATATATATATATACTGTATATATGTATATATATATATATATGTATATATGTATATATATATATATATATGTATATATGTATATATGTGTGTATATATATATGTGTATATGTATATATGTGTATATGTATATATGTGTATATGTATATATGTATATATATATATATATATATATATATATATATATATATATATATATATATATATAGTGAGTTGCTTACGTTCGCAGCAGCTCAGTGATAATTATAAAATGTTCACTGGCTCTACACAACTCTGTATTAACCTGTATGTGTGTGTGTGTGTGTGTGTGTGTGTGTGTGTGTGTGTGTGTGCGCGCGCGCAGTACTCCCAGGCCTCCACGGTGTTATCAGCTGGGGGGATCAGACAGCAGTTTTCTTTACCTGAGAACATCCACCTGTCTCTGGCCTCTGCAGACTTCATGAGGAACATCAATGTACATCCTGCTGAGTCATGTTATGATCACCTGTGTGTTTCATGGCGTGCTGTGATTGATTAACTGTGATTGATTACCTGTGTGTCAGGACCACCTGGGCGTGCTGAACGAGGACCCGATCAACCTCCAGTTCAACCAGTCAGGTTACCTTTTCTTGGCCAGTGAGCAGGTGGCTCACATCATGGAGGAGAACTACAGCATCCAGAGGTGTCAGTCATCACTACAGCTGATAATAACTTCCTGTTGAGTTATTGATCAGTCATTGATTCATTGATTGATTGACCTGCAGGAGTGCGGGAGCCAAAGTGCGTCTTCTGTCTCCGACTCAACTGAAGGACAAGTTTCCATGGATCAATACAGACGGCGTGGTGCTCTCTTCATACGGTCAGTGCATGTCATAATCAATCACTACTTCTATTTAATCAATCAGAGTGATAATCACTCAGAGTTACCATTAACTGATGATACGTTCTCTTTTTTCTGGATAGAAATTTTAACTTTTTGACTTATTAACAATAATTATCTCACAAGTTTTGATGTGGAAACAACAGTAACTGTTTAATGTCTCAGGTTTGGAGAACGAGGGCTGGTTGGACTGTTGCACTCCGCTGAACGCTACAGTTGATGTTTAAATGTATATTAATTTAAATGTGATATATGAACATCTGTCTAACAACAGTAACTGTTTAATGTCTCAGGTTTGGAGAACGAGGGCTGGTTCGACCCTTGGACTCTTCTGAACGCCTTCAGGAGGAAAGCAGTCTCCATGGGAGTGTTTCAGTGCTGTGGAGAGGTCACAGGTTGGTTCTGACGTCTGACCTCTCACTTCATGAGGGAGCTTTCTGTTAAAATGTGACTAATTTCACCAGAAAGCTTCACATTCCTCCAACACACACAGCCAACATCAGGTTTTATAAACTGTGCATGTGTTTCGAGTGTGAAAATCAGTGATCGGTCCAGTTTTATAATATTTACACGTTGTAAGAGGCGTTTGTTTTACTGAACTTTTCCTTCACTTAAAACAGGTATTTTTTAAATGTGGCTTGGTTTAGTTTTTAATTGACATGCTGTTAAAACATCAAACAGGATTCACGTTGTGCGGTTGGTGAAGATGGCTGCCTGTGATGAGGCTCTGACTCGCATCGGTGAATTAATCCTGTAATTATCATCTAAAATAGTTAAACAACCGCGTTTTACACTCAGAAACTCTTTGGTTGCATTGGATGGCAAAGCAGCTTATAAGCGGGGACATTAAGAAGCATTTGCAGTCTCAGAACGCAGATCATGAGGGCGACGGCAACAGTTCAGAAGTGCCAGAGGGAGCACATGTCCTTCAGGACATTGCAAACATCTTTGTTACTCTGCAAAAAATATCCGGTGATTGAGCCAGGCCCGAGGACATACGCCGAACCACAGCCTTGGTTAAAGGGAAACTGTCTTCACTGATATCGCGTATGGTGACAGTGTAGAAGAAGGTTGAATGGCTGGAGGATGCCGATAAAAATGGAATGGAAAAATGGAGGCGTCGCTGGAGACTAATCCTGCCGCCACTGAAGCGGAGATGAAGGACCTCAGTGACAAACTTGAACATATGGAGAACAGACAGGATACTCTACGATTCGTGGGCGTCCCAGAGGGTAAAGAAAGCAGGGACATGATGGTGTTTATGCACAAACTACTGACGTTGGTCCTCGACTGGGATGAATCTGTGCAGCCACCAGAGATCGATTGGTCGCACAGGGCACCAATACCACAGCCAAAGCCAGGAGAGTGAAAGCGCGGGGAATATGTGTATGACTGCTAAATTTGACAATTTGTGCATCTCGACTTGGAATGTGAAGTTCCTGGGACATCCAGTTAAGAGAAAAAAGATATTTTCTATTCTGAAATCCAAACAATTTGATGCTGAAGAATCAGAGGAACTGTGTAGAGACGGGGTGAGCCCTTGGGAAGAGTCCTTATAATAGTTAAAGAAATACAAGGCCACATGATTATTTTGAAAAATATGGGTGACTGAACTGGGCAAAGTAGCTGCATATGAAGGAATGTCATCCAGGATGCAGGACAGAACCGGGCCTGTACCTCGACACTGTAGCAGTGACAGTGTAAAGAGCAAGTGGAGGCTCATTGTCTGGAATGAACGGGCGTGAGAGATGATGGACGTGTTGTAATTGTTTGTTGTTTTTTGTTTCCTTATTCCTTGTAGCTTACTTACAGGATTGTGTTTATTACGACCTGTCATGTCTCTCTTTGTTAATTATGTGTGTAGGATAGTCATGATTGACAAGCCACTCTATAAGTGTATAAGTGGGTTGACCCCTCTTGGATACAGGTGGGACAGGTGGGGGTGTGTTTTGTTGTTGTTATTGACAACTTGATTTATATTATGTTGTGTGACTGATCTAAATAGTATTAGATATAAAAATTGCAAATCATAAAAAAAACAGTCAGGTTTACACAGAAGACTAAACACACTCTGCTACCATGGAGCATGGATATTGATAACTGATCAGCTCTAAATGTGAGAATATGTATTATTGATCAGTTGTGAATGTGTTAATTAATATTGATTAGATTATTGTTTAGTTCTGATTATCTGATATCAGTATTGCCTCCACAGATTTTAAACACTCGACTAATGTGGTGACGACAGCTGATGGTGAGAGTCTTCCTCTCAGGAGAATACAATCTGTCAAAGTAAGTAAAGTCACTGAGTACATTTACTCTAAATACTATACTGAAGTATTTCCCTTTAATGCTGCTGCTACACAAAGATTTTAATATGAAACAGACAGTGTGATGATTTTATTATAATTTAGTTTACTTCTGTTTATTATTATTATTGCTGTTATTATTATTATTGTTATTGTTATTATTTCTTTTATTTGAACAGGGACAGTGGACAATAAAACATTAACCCTGTATATTACAAGGAGAGATGCATTGCACCAGGTTTTAAAAAATTGCTAGTTTTGCTAAATTTTGTGTGTCATTACATTTCTTTGTCTGGATTTTGTTTTTTGTTAACATAAATAATAAACATTTACAATCAGGGCACTGAATATAATCATAAACAATAAATCTTTAATCTGAAATAAATTTCTGTTAATCAGATCAGCTCGACATTAGCCGACAGTTAATAGCCTTCATACATAGTAATAAACATGTCATACTCAGTACTCTGATTACTATTACACTGATACTTTAAGTGTGTATTCACCTGTTAGTACGCCTTTGTGTTTTTACAAGAGAAGTGCTTGAATTCAAGACTTTAACTTAAGTATTTTTAACCTCTAGTATTTGTAGTTGTACTTCAGTAAAGTATACAATTGGATTTGTATTGATGTTGTGTAGTTGTTGTGTATTGATGTATTGATCAGGTACAGATGCCTAACAGCCTGGAGTATCAGCCCGTTGAGTGTGCGATCGTGGTGAACGCCGCCGGAGCATTTTCTGGTAAACTGGCGGACATGGTGGGAATCGGCTTCGGTCCCAAGAACACTATCGCTGGAATTCCACTTCCTGTTGAGCCTCGAAAAAGGTTGTCCATTAACTGAAGGAGATGTGTTTTTCTCTTACATAACAACTGAAGAGAGCTGCAGCGCCTCCTTCAGGTCACGTCATTAATATTCTGACAGCTAACAGTGTCGACTGCTTTAATTTGAAGGGTTTTACTTATGTGGCCATTTTAAAACATACTGGTCAAACTGGGCTGTAAGTGGTTTTAACTGGTCTCCAAGTGAGGACAGAACACAGTCAGACTCACACTGAAGGTCTGATGATACCAAAAAAGATCAGAAGGATCATCAATAAACAAGACTCCGGATCGGTTCTGACGTTGGGTTTGACTGAAGCAGAATTGTATTAGAACGTCACTGACATGGAAATGATCCTACCTGTGTATGTGTTTCAGGTCTGTGTACAGTGTGTTATATTATACTAGTGCAGTGCCCGTAAGAAAAGTGTATTCCTATAAAAAAGTGGGAGGTTAAGTAGCTTTTTCCTGGATGGCCAAATGAGGCTGTGTTTGAAGGTGGGACGTCAGGGATATTTAGGTTTGTTGTGAAATCCGATATTCCAGGGTATAATTGGCTGTTTTTGACTATTTTTGATTTTGCCATTATATTTCACCTTAAAAATTATTTACTTGGTGTCATTATTTTCAGCACAACCTCACATGTGTGACTGTACAGTAATTTTTTTATTTTGACAAACTGTATTAACACAATGGACCTAAAATCACAAAAAACCCATAAAATCTGAGTAGAAAAAGTTAGATTTTTTTACTGTGAAAACCACAAATATGTTTAACAAACCTTTTTTTTTTTTTACTTATCTATCTATAAATGCACGGAATCTCTGTGTGTGTGTGTGTGTGTGTGTGTGTGTGTGTGTGTGTGTGTGTGTGTCTGTTGGTCAAATATCTCTGCGGATCAGGATCACACTGACCCGAGACTTTCAACATGGCTGCTGCGTGGTTCAGTGGTGTGCATCTAAGCATTTGTTTGGACTGCAGTGATACCGTGAATAAATGATTTCATAAATGCTTTACAAATTCCGCCGAGCATAGTCCACTAGAGCCACCACAGTCACGTGCGCACCAGAGCCAATCACTGCAGAGATCAAGCCCACGACATACCTGAAGAAACAAGCGGATTTATACCTGCAGCGGAGCGAGCTGGACCGGGATTTTGCCGGCGGTTCGGTCCCGTTCTGTTCTGTTCTGTGCATCTAAACTGACTGTTGTGGATTAATGAGATTAAACGAGTCCGGACCGAGTCTGTTCGGGTCTGAGGAGATCCGGAGACGCGTGGACAACAAAGTGGAATCAGAATCTGTGGATGTTCGGCTAGATTTGTTACATTTAGAGTGTTTGGAGTGTGTAGTTAGTGTGTTATGTAGTGTTTGGTGTAGTGTGTTGAGTGTGTAGTGGAGTTGGTTTTTTCATTTAATGAGTCAGAACAATGAGGAGAAGCTGAATGTGGAGCAGGCAGTGCAGCTCTTCATTCAGCTGGAAGGAGCTCAGGCAGACCTGAGCATTGCCTGCATTTAAATGTAAATAGTTACATATAACTTTGTACATTTTTTAAATGTATGCACAAATTTAGCAAACAACAATTTATATTTGCATTATAAGTAAAAAAAAAAAAAAATGGTTTGTTGTAAATATGTTTATTTGTGGTTTTCACAGTAAAAAAAATCTAACTCTTTCTACTCAGATTTTATGGGTTTTTTGTGATTTTAGGTCCATTGTGTTAATACAGTTTGTCAAAATAAAAAAAATTACTGTACAGTCACACATGTGAGGTTGTGCTAAAAATAATGACACCAAGTAAAGAGTTTTTAAGGTGAAATATAATGGCAAAATCAAAAATAGTCAAAAACAGCCAATTATACCCTGGAATATCGGATTTCACAACAAACCTAAATATCCCTGACGTCCCACCTTCAAACACAACCTCATTTGGCCATCCAGGAAAAAGCCTCTTAACCTCCCACATTTTTATAGGAATACACTTTTGTTACGGGCACTGCACTAGTTAATGATAATATAAATTGTTGTTTGCTAAATTTGTGCATACATTTAAAAAATGTACAAAGTTATATGTAACTATTACATATAATAGTTATACAAATGCTTAGATGCACACCACTGAACCACGCAGCAGCCATGTTGAAAGTCTCGGGTCAGTGTGATCCTGATCCGCAGAGATATTTGACCAACAGACACACACACACACACACACACACACACACACACACACACACACACACAGATAGACAGACAGAGATTCCTTGTATTTATAGATAAATGATGTCATGTTTCAGGTACGTGTATGTAGTCCACTGTCCTGACGGTCCAGGTCTGGATACGCCCTTCCTCATTGACTATTCTGGAGTTTACTTCAGACGGGAAGGGTTAGGAGGAAACTTCATAACCGGGACTTCACCAGAGGAGGTCTGACACACTCTGAGGCTGCTTCATCAATACTTCAGTCAATCACAATCAAGAGTTTATGGAGTTTTATCAATATTTCTGTCAATTATTATAAGAGGTTGATGCATTTCTTCCCTGTGGGTCGGTTTAGTCAGAGGAGCCCAACACCAGGAACCTGGACGTGGACCATCAGTTCTTCGAGGACAAAGTTTGGCCCAGTTTGGCTCATCGAGTTCCAGCCTTTGAGAAACTGAAGGTACACATATATTGATCGATCAGTAACAAGGTTTTCTTTGTTTCTCTTACTGGTGATTATTTAACAAATGTTGGTCCACTTCATTAATAAAGCAGAGTATCAGGACTGTGAGCAAGACCACACCGCTTTTCAGATTAAAGTTGTAATTGAATAGCTTCACCACTAGATGGCAATGAGTCCTACATATTGGACTTTCAGTGAGCAGAAGTCTTAGTCTTAGTTTGAATAAATAATTATAATCAGATTAATGTTGATGTTTTGTCTGCCTCTGTCAGGTGACGAGTGCCTGGGCTGGTTACTATGACTACAACACATTTGATCAGAATGGGATCATCGGTATCCACCCTCTGATCAATAACATGTACTTTGCGACTGGGTTCAGTGGTCACGGCCTGCAGCACTCCCCTGCTGTGGGTCGAGCTGTTGCAGAACTCATTCTGGATGGGAACTTTAAAACTCTGGACCTGAGCGGACTCGGCTTCAGACGCATCCTGACGCAGGAACCCATGATGGAGAGGAACATCGTGTAGAACAAAACATTGTGTAACATTGAGAACATCGTATGTAGCACAACTCCTCAAAGGCCAGACCGACTGGTCCACATCTGGACTGACCAGCTGCTCGGCCCTGACCAGGAGCCCATGATGGAGAGGAATATTGTCCAGAGGAAGCAGAATCTGGACTTGTGTGATTCATGCTGTTGCCACATTATCACAGCTCTTATTTTTCAGCGGATTGTTTGTAAAATTGTATTGATGTGGAAAAATGTCACCAGTGACTACCTCACAATAGTACTTAAGTAAAGTACTTTAGTATGTGATTGACGTTTGATCAGCATTTGACTGATGTTTGATTGCCGTTAGATTGACGTTTGATGAACGTGTGAACAACCTTTGATCGACATTTCAGAATCACATCAGAAATTCCTTTATTAGTCCCGCAAACGGGAAAATTGTGCATCACAGCAGCCAAAAGACAGTTCAATATAACAAACAATAATAGTAAAAACAATATAATAAAAAGGTGAGAAGAGCCAAAGCAGAAATAGAAAATAAATGGTATATACATTTTATGTACAAATATAAAACTGTAATTATAAACAGTGTGGTAGTGTATTGTTAATAAATAATGAATATGAGTATGAAAATTGAAAATGAGAAATGAGTTATGTGAAGAGTATTTATTGCACAGTGAGGTCCACTGGAGCAGTGCTGGTTCTACAGTCTGACAGCAGCAGGAAGGACCTGTGGTACCTCTCCTTCCAACAACTGGACCTGCGGTACCTCTCCTTCACACACTTAGATCTGCGGTACCTCTCCTTCCAACAACTGGACCTGTGGTACCTCTCCTTCCAACAACTGGACCTGCGGTACCTCTCCTTCCAACAACTGGACCTGCGGTACCTCTCCTTCCAACAACTGGACCTGCGGTACCTCTTCTTCACACAACTGGACCTGCGGTACCTCTCCTTCCAACAACTGGACCTGTGGTACCTCTCCTTCCAACAACTGGACCTGCGGTACCTCTCCTTCACACACTTAGATCTGCGGTACCTCTCCTTCACACACTTAGATCTGTGGTACCTCTCCTTCCAACAACTGGACCTGTGGTACCTCTCCTTCCAACAACTGGACCTGTGGTACCTCTCCTTCCAACAACTGGACCTGCGGTACCTCTCCTTCACACACTTAGATCTGCGGTACCTCTCCTTCACACACTTAGATCTGTGGTACCTCTCCTTCCAACAACTGGACCTGCGGTACCTCTTCTTCACACAACTGGACCTGTGGTACCTCTCCTTCACACACTTAGATCTGTGGTACCTCTCCTTCCAACAACTGGACCTGTTGTACCTCTCCTTCCAACAACTGGACCTGCGGTACCTCTCCTTCACACACTTAGATCTATGGTACCTCTCCTTCACACACTTAGATCTGCGGTACCTCTCCTTCCAACAACTGGACCTGCGGTACCTCTTCTTCACACAACTGGACCTGTGGTACCTCTCCTTCACACACTTAGATCTGTGGTACCTCTCCTTCACACACTTAGATCTGTGGTACCTCTCCTTCCAACAACTGGACCTGCGGTACCTCTTCTTCACACAACTGGACCTGTGGTACCTCTCCTTCACACACTTAGATCTGCGGTACCTCTCCTTCACACACTTGTGTATCAGTCTGTCTCTGAAGGAGCGGCCCGGTGCTGTGATAGTGACCTGCAGGTTGGACTCCTTCACTGGCAGCGATGACAGCTTGTCCATCATCCTGCTCTCACCCAACACCTGCACCGGGTCCAGAGGATCCAGGATGGATCTGGTCTTCTTTATAAGTTTGTCCAGTCTCTTCCTGCCTGCTGCAGAGATGCTGCTGCTCCAGCAGACGACTCCTTAGATTGACGTGTGATCGACATTTGATTGATGTGTGAACAACGTTTCTGTATTCTGGCTATTCTGTTTCTCATTGAATCATTTTACATTTTATTTCATTTTTGATACATTCTTTTTCTAGTTAAAAATGTGTATGATAATGTGACGCAGTCTTTTCTCATTTACTCTGTATCAGTATATATTTCTGTTTCATGTTGATCAGTTCCAATAAAGTTGTAGTAATCAACACTTTTTAGTTGTGTCGTCAGTTATTGATCAGAGCTTAGATTCAGTTTGTTGTAATTTAACTTTGTGAATATAAGTACACGTTCAAAACAGTTTATTTCACTGCTTTACTTTTAATTATATTTCTGAATTTATTTATTTATTATTTTTCTATTTTTGTGAGATTTCCGATGAACAGAACTGTGATTTTCCTGTGTAGGGCAGAAGAGTATCAGTGACCACTGAACCCTGTTAACGCTGCAGCTTGTTCAGAGTCACATACAGCGTTGAGATTATATTGAATGCACAGAAAATGAGCTGAGGAGGCTGGATGACTTTAACATTTACACACAGTAAATTCAGAGGTTTGTAAGGCTACGTTCACACCGCAGGTCTTAATGCACAATTCCGATTTATGGCTCAAATCCGATTTTTTGTTTTTGGCTGTTCACATTACCTCTTTAAATGCGGCCTGTCTACGAATTTCTGTGTGAACAGCTCACGTTCCTGAAGTGACCCGCATGCGCAGTTGATCATTGATGACATCACGCCACAGCGGTGTTTACGGAAGCGAACATGGCAACGGCAACCGGTAAAGTGGGACTGTATGGCTTAATGCTAAAAACAGTGTGGCGGCAGCCGGCAAATTTGTGAGCGGGTGATATCAAGAAGGAGGAAGAGGAGAAAGAAAATTCATATTTTAATGATGGCTCTATGCGGAGCAATAGCAGCAACATCCGTACAGAGGAGTACTTGGATGCGGCGTCGGAGCCAGGAGTGGTGGGATCAGGATGTGGCTGGTTACACCGAGCAGGATCACTGCTGTCCTCCATGTTTGTTTTGATTATGTTCGTGGCTCCCGCTCGCTCCCGCCCGTGGCACACTTTTTTTCCAATCAACTTTATTTGTCATTCATTTACAAAACAGTGCAGCGCGGGTCAGAATGACGTCAAAGTCGCATTAAATGCGACCTGGCTGTTCAGATTGCGGTCGCATTCAAAAAAATATGATACGTATCCGATTCAGTACCACATTTAAATGTGGCCTGAATCTGATTAGAAAATGTCAGATTCAATGCGACTTGTGCTGTTCACACTGTCAAAAGCAAATCAGATATGGGTCACATATGAGCGAAAAAATCTGATTCAGGTCACTTGGAACTGCAGTGTGAACGATGACATGTGAGGTCAGTTTGGTATCTGGATAATTCACCTTATTACATTATTTCAGTTGTTGCAAAGAAATCGAGCAGCAGACTGAGCCATTTGTGTTTTTCATATTTTTAGATGACGCATCAACATCCGTCTCATTTCATTTAGAATGAGACAGGAGCTAAATTTATTTAAGTGAGGAAGAGATGAAAATTGTTTTAAATGTAAATGAGAGTGTCGTCTGTAACTAAACCATCATAAATAATAATCACAGTAAAAACACTCTAATATGTAATAATAATAATAATAATAATCATAATAATCATAATAATCATAACTTTATTTATATAGCACTTTTAAAAACAGGGTTTACAAAGTGCTTTGACAAACAAAGCAGAACAAATAAAAGGAACACAATTAAAATTACAATTGAGAATGTAGAGCAAACGAATGGAATAGAAATAGTTAATACTTAATTAAATGTATTAGAGTAATAAAGAGATTTCATATAAGAACAATAGAAACAGAAAATAATTTTAGACCATTATACATAATGGGAGTAAAGTGCAGGAACATTGGGAAGATGAAAAATAATAAATGATTAAATTAAACTCAAAAGTTAAAAATTAAAAAGTCAAAAGGAGACAACATCACAAAAAGGCAAGTCTATAAAAATGAGTTTTAAGAAGTGATTTAAAAGAAGTTACTGATTCTGCAAGCCTTATCTCCTCAGGTAGGTCGTTCCAAAGCCGAGGGGCAATGACAGAAAAAGCTCGGTCCCCTTTAGATTTGAGCCTCGACTTTGGAACTGCCAAGAGGCCCCCACCTGAGGATCTAAGGCTGCGAACTGGCTCATATGGGGTTAACAATTCTGTTATATAGCTTGGAGCCAGGCCAAGACGAGCTTTAAAAGTGATCAGTAAAATCTTAAAATCAATTCTAAAATGAACAGGGAGCCAATGCAGAGAAGCATAAACTGGGGTGATGTGATGTCGTCTGTTAAAACCTGTGAGAAGGCCAGCTGCTGCGTTCTGGACCAGTTGGAGGCGGGAAAGCGACTTTTGATTTATGCCGGAGAGGAGGGAGTTACAGTAGTCTAGTCTGGAGAAAATGAATGCATGAATTACTTTTTCCAGATCAGAATGAGAAAGTATCGGTTTGATTTTGGTGATGGTTCTGAGTTGGAGGTAGCAGGACTGGACAACTGTTTTAATGTGTTTGTCAAAGGTAAGATCCAAATCGAATATGACTCCCAGGTTTCTAGCAGCGGGTTTAATCACTAATATCATGTTCTTAACAAAAGCATCTAATATTGTGATTAATGAGCTGCATGAATATCAAATGATGTCCGTTGGTCTGTAGAGTGTCGCTTGGAGGACGCCAAGCTTTTTATCCTTAACTGCCTCTATAGACACTTGGAAAAACCTCAAGCTCACGCTCGGCTCCTTCCGCTGACTTTTCCTCGGCCTTCAATTTGATGCAGCCGCATCTTTTACTTAAGAGGCTAATAAGTGATTTTAATCTCCCCCACCAGGTTGTTTTATGGTTGTTAGATTTTCTAACTAACAGAAAGCAGAGGGTTTCTGTAAAGGGCTGTGTTTCAGACTCCTTAGCTCTGTCCACCAGCTCACCACAAGGGTGTGTCCTCTCCCCTTACTTTTTATTTTATATACAGATGAATGCAGAAGCGTTAGGCAAGGAAGGGAAGCTACCTGCTCAAATTCTCTGACGACACTGCACTGCTGTCTCTTCTTCAGGGATCTGAATCAGGACACGGGGAGGCTCTTGATGATTTTGTTTCATGGTGTGACAAAAACTACTTAGACCTAAATGTGTCTAAAACTAAGGAGCTTATAATTGATTTTAGACGCGACAAAAACCCAGCCGCAGGTAGCACCATCCATGGCAGAACTGTAGAAAGGGTCACTTCATATAAATATCTAGGCACCTTTTTTGACGAGAAGCTGAAATTTGATGTGTACACTGCAGACATTGTGAAGCGATGGCAACAGAGAATTCATCTTCTCCGCAAACTGAACTCTTTTTCTGTCAGCCCTGTTATTCTTTGTCGTTTTTATCAGTCCTTTATCGAAAGTCTCCTGTGTTTCTCCTTCCTCTGCTGGTTTCCCAGCCTTAAACTGAAAGATAAAAACAGCTTGTATAGCATTATTAAAACATGATCCAAGATCACAGGAGTGAAATTTAGGGACCTGACCAGTTATGTGACCAACAAACTCTGAGGAAAGCAAACAACATTTTGTCTCCTCCTGGTCACGTGCTTGCAGGTGAGGTTTCTCTGTTGCCCTCAGGGCGTCGCCACGTCTCACCTGTCGGTAAGACTAACCGCTTTTTAAAATCTTTTATCCCCTCTGCTATTCGTCTCTGAAATTACAAAAAATTACAAAATTTATTTACTCTACCTTATTCCCTATCTATTTATTGTGTGTACTGTGTTGTTGTACTGTGCCAGTATGCAAGCTGCTGAAACCAATTGCCCCTGGTGGGATTAATAAAGTTGTCTGAGTCTGAGAGGTCACGTACAATGTTTACTTAATATCACCTTTGAGTTACCCTGGTCATGTTTGATCTTTTTACTCTTCACATGTTTTTATGACTATTTACTGATTAATAAATTATCTTCGTAATTAATTCATTAAAGCATTATTTTTTTCTTCCAGGCAAGTTTTTCTACAAAAGTTGAATTTCAACCTGAAGGAAGACTGCAGACTGGTTAATCAGAACTGAGCTCGAGTACTCTGAGCTGTACTCCAGAACTCGAATCGTACTCTACTCTAAACTGTACTCAAGTACTCTGAACTGTACTCGAGTACTCTGAACCGTAAACGGTGTTTAGGCATTCTGTCAGGAGAGTTGAGTTACTTGAAATATTTAATCTTGTCTGGGTAACTTTTGAGTAAAAACTGTTAATGCTGAGCGGTTATTAGCCAGTTTGGGCCGACTAAGCTGCGGTAAATAGGCTCGATGCCAAGCCTGCATGAGGTAAATCTAGTACATATGGCCTAGTCACTACAGCCGAATGAAGGTTGTTGAACAAAGACGTAAGGAGTCTCTCTGCAGGAGTCCATCGAGGGAGTCCAATTAACTCACTGTCCACCACCCACTGCAACCATGAATCCTACCCAATCCCAGTCAGGACATCAAACTGGAGAAGACTTCACCAGAGAACCATTGCTCGAGGCTGTAACCCAGGCAATCGCTGTTACCCGACATTTACATTTAGGGCATATGAGCAGATGCTTTTGTCCAAAGCAACTTACAGTAATTCGTACACTGATAATGGGCTGCCGTGTAGGGTGCCGACCAGCACATCAGACGCAGTTTGTGATTCAGTATCTTGCCAAAGGACACTTTGACATGTTTACCAGGGGAACTGAACCAGCAACCTTCCGATAACAAGACACTGGCTCGACCACCGAGCCACAGCTGCCCCATTCAACATTCTGCACCAGTACTGAACTTGAAGCACTGGGGGGGCTATGGAACTGCCAGTCTGCAGTCAAGAAGGCGGACACCATTTCAGTCTATGCCTCCCTGCAGACTTTCCACTTCCTGGTTCTTACCGAGACCTGGATCACACCAGAAAACACTGCCACTCCAGCTGCCCTCTCAGCTGCCTACTCATTCTCACACTCCCCACGACAAACAGGTCGAGGAGGAGGAACTGGCCTCCTCATCTCCCCCATGTGGTCCTACCAGGTCCTTCCCCTTGACCACCAACCCAAATCTGCACTTGAATTCCAAGCTGTCTCTGTCACACTTCCTTCAATATCCACATTGTGGTGATCTATCACTCTCCCTGTCCTCTGACTTCTCTGATGAGATGGACGCCCTCCTGAGCTGCTGCCCTGACGATGGCACACCGCTCATTGTCCTGGGAGACTTCAACATCCCCCCAAAGAAGTTGCGCTCATCTGAATCTGTCAACTTCTTATCCACATCTGACCTCACACTCTCCCCTCTCCACTGACCCACTGGGCCAGGAGCCAACTCGATCTTGTCTTCACAAGGTCCTGTAGAACCTTGGCGCTCTTACCCCGCTCACAGTGTCCAACCACCATGCTGTCACTTTCTCTCTCCTCTTGAAGTCTACCACCTCGCTCGTCCCTACACCTCACTTGGTCACCACCCGCCGGCAACCTTAAATCCCTCTCTCCCTCCGCTCTCTCCTCTACTGTTCTGTCCTCACTACCATCCACATATCTATTAGTTCTAATGTCTACTGAGGAAGCCTCCTCCACTCTGTTATCCTCCCTCTCCTCCTCTTTAGACACTAACCCTCCCGACCATCCAATCATCTCTCCTCCTCCCCGGCTGTCTGAACAGATCGGTGCTATGAGCAGCAGAGAGAATCATCCTGATGACTTTGCCACTTCCACCACCTTCTCTCTGACTTCACCTCGACGGTATCAGCAGCCGAATCTGCCTTCTACCTGTCAAAGATCGACTCCTCCGCCTCCAACCCCAGGAAACTATTCTTCTTATTCTCTTCTCTCCTCACCCCTCCCCCCCCACCCCCCCCATTCCTCCCTCACTGCTGATGACTTTGTAACTTACTTTACTGAGAAAGTAAAAGACATCAGCTCCTCATTTACTCCTATGCCCATCTAGAAAGCACCTCCCATGACCCTCACCTCCGATGGCCTCACCTGCTACAGCCCTCTCTCTTCTGAAGATGTTCTCACACTAATGACGTCTAACCGGGCCACCACCTGTTCCCTGGACCTGATTCCCTCCTCCCATCTCCAAGACATACTACCATTCCTCACCACCCTGATCAACTCTTCCTTCACTTCGGGCCTCCAGCTCCGACAGTCACAGTAAAGCCACTCCTAAAGAAACCCACCCTGGACTCAGCTGACATCCAAAACTACAGACCTGTATCTCTTCTTTTTCCTCTAAAACCCTGGAACGTGCCGTCTACAACCACCCTTCCTCCTATCTTTCACAAAATGACCTCCTTGACCCAAATCAGACAGGCTTCAGGACTGTTCATTCCACTGACACGGGCCTCCTCACAGTAGCCTCTTTCACACTGCTGTTTGTATGCGGGGATCCTGCGCCAATTCTCCGCACCCTCCTCTGTGTGAAAGTTTCAGATGTGGAGAGGGAGGAATTTCGCTACGGTGCTGATCCGCCTCTGGAAGTAGTATCAGGGCCGCATTATTGGTGAGCCGTCCCAGTGTGAACAGATAATCCAGAGGCGCGGAGCGAGGGCGTGTCGGTCTGACAGTCTGATAACTGCACAGGTCCTTCACACAACTAAATACAGAAGAATATCCCACAAAGCAACGTTACAGGACCAAACAAAAGTATCGTAGTAACTGTAACTGTCTTTGGCAACTTAACTTTTTGAAAACAAATACCACAGCTGTACGTGGAGAAGCGTCCGTCCTCCTGTCTGTCCTCCCAACTCTTCCTCCCATTTCTGCCTGAAAAGCAGCGTCTGTCACCGGCAAAGAATTTTAACTCACCGATTGTTTGTGATGAAAATAAATCACCGCAACCGTCAGCTCTCCGGCCGAGACTTCACCGAACTTTCCCCCAGAAAACGGCCTCCGTCCCCACGAGTGACAGAGTCAGACAGCGTCCTGTTTACTGATGGTGATTATGTAATTATGTAATTTAGCGCAAAAAACTTCCTCCCTTTCCAGGATGTTTGGTGGGTCAGGATCTCAATCACAGCAACAGCATCCATATTAATATAAACTGTCTGCGGGCTTAGACTGACAGGGGGAACACCTGGGAAGCACCAACATCATCAACATGATGTGTACCGTCACGCATCTTTAAGAGCCGCAGCGCCGGATTTCTGTGTGAATTACATGGCGGAACGGCGGAGATGCTTCGCTCTGTGTGAATGACCATCGGCGGAGAATTCGCAAACCACCACTCCGGAGATAATGCGGAGACACTGTGTAAAAAGGGCTAGTGACTGAGTCACTCGCTGCCTCCAGAACCTCGTCCCACTCGTCAGTCCTTGATCTCCTTGACTTATCTTCTGCGTTTGACACAGTCAACCTCCAAATCCTCATCTCCTCTCTGGCTGAACATTGCTGACTGGTTCCCATCATACCTGACAAATCGCACCTTTCAGGTCACATGGAACGGCTCCTTGTCCAAACCCTGTTTTCTGGAAACTGGTGTCCCTCAAGGCTCAGTATTAGGACTGGTTCTGTTTCCACTAACACTAGATCATGAGGCTCTGCAGTCACATCACATGGATTCTCTGACCACTGTTCTGCTGACCACACCAACTGTTCCTTTCTTTCCCCTCGTCCTCCTCCAACAGCCACGTTGTGACGCTCATCTCTGAATGTCTGCATCATCTCTGCTTGGACAGCTGCTCACCACCTCAAACTCAACCTGAGTAAAACTGAAGTCTCCATCATTGGGAAAGACTGCCCTCACATGGACCTGTCAGTCACTGTTGAGGAAGACACAGTATCGCCTTCATCGATGGCAAGGAACCTGGACATAATCCTAGACGACGACTGTCCTGCATCCCCAACGTCACTGCTGTGGCCCGATCCTGCAGATTTGCCATCTACAACATCTGCAGGATCCGGTCTTTCCTCACATTGGACGCCATGCAACTCTTGGTCCAAGCGCTGGTCATCTCCCGCCTGGATTACTGCAACTCCCTCTTGGCTGGACTCCCAGCCTCTGCAACTAAACCGTTGCAGCGTATCGAGAATACCGCAGTATGTCTCATTTTCAATCTACCCAAATTCTCCCATGTGACCTGCCTCCTTTCTGACCTCCGCTGGCTTCCTGTTGTGGGCCACATCCGATTCAAGACAATGGTGCTGGCCTTTAAGGCCATCAACAGAACTGCACCCGTCTACCTCCAAACACTGGTCAGACCACACGCCCCGGCGAGAGCACTGTGCTCATATACGTCAGTGGGCCGGCTGGTACTGCCATCGCTGAGAGCAAACAAAGTTCTCCTGACAAAACCAATGTCAGGAGAGCAGAGTCACTCTCCATCTTCCACAAAAGTCTCAAGACTTACTTGTTCAGACTTCACCTCGACCCCGCAAAGC
Organism: Sparus aurata; assembly: GCF_900880675.1. NCBI lineage: Eukaryota > Metazoa > Chordata > Actinopteri > Spariformes > Sparidae > Sparus > Sparus aurata. The sequence goes on along the minus strand of NC_044199.1, from coordinate 35,451,312 downwards.
ATGACTCTGAACTGTACTTGAGAGCTCTGACCAGTAACCGAACTGTAATCAAGTTCTCTGAACTATACTCTGAGTAACTTGAGGTTTATTTGGGATTTGTTTTACGAACTTTGCTGATGGTGTTAAGGTTTTTTAAGCAGCGTCATCCACATGTCGACTTCCTGCAGCACACGATGAACCTTCAGTCAGAACCACATCAACCGTTTACACACGCTGTTCTTCACAACTGACGTTAATGTCAAATTAGAAGTTTGACTCAGATCACGCTAATAATGACACACACATATCTATATATATATATAAATCAAACAGGTTCAAGTCCCAGCCTGCAGCCCTTTGCTGCATGTCACCCCTACTCTCATCCTGTTTCCTGTCATCTCTTAAGCTGTCCTATCAATAAAGAGATACAAAGGCCAAAAAAAAAATTTAGAAGACTGTGTTGGCGTTAAGCTAGATATTCTAACGTTATCAGTGAAGCTAAGCTAAGATGCTGTTGGCAACAGCTACATATTTACAGACATGAGTTGTTCAGATTTTCCTCATCTAAATGTGGCAAGGAGCAGAGTATCCAAATGTAAATAAGGGGGGGAAATAAAGATAACTGAGGGGAGGAAATAATTTAGGGACCAACAACGCCACCTGGGGGCTTGCACCCCAGGATATGAAAACCAAATTTAATAAAAAGGCACAGGGTCGAGACTGATGAGGCAGTAGGGTTAGGGTTAGACAGATAAATAGAACAAATGTTTTTATTTATGATGCTGTAAAGGAAACCAAAAAAAAGAAACTGGAACTGTTGAAAAGAGACTTCCAAACACAGTATAAGAATGTATATTTTATTAACGCCATAATCTAAAGCCAACTATAATATTAAAACTAATGAAAATGAGTATAAACTAAAATCAGTGGGCTGGGGCCTCAGTGGGGGCAGACTGGAAAAAATACCCTGTCTCACTAGTCTAGGGGGGGAAACACTACAAACAACAAACCATGCACGAAAAGAGCCCCGGTGACTATTTGCATGCAATAGGAGTGGGGGTTCCAGCACGGTGCCTAACCTCCCACCTGAGGAGGATACCCACACCGCACTGAAAAACAAAAAGGGCACTTTCTGAAACAAAGAAAAGAAAAGTTAACTCAACAACAGATAAACAATCTCAACACTCATAGATCACATATGTATTCAAATTAAACAAACTTAAAAAACCCAGAAAACTAATCACAACCATACAAAATGAGCAAAATAGGCAAAGACAGCCAACACAGATGAAAAGGCTGGTCCAAAAGGAAATTAGGGAAAAGAAAAGGCAAACCTAACAAAAAAAAAAAAAACAAAGCAAAAACAGAACAAAGCAGAACAGCAGCAGGTGACCTAAAACACAAAGACACATGGTTAGTGGGGAGATAACTTTAAACCGCCAGGAAACAAACATGGAGGCCCTACTCACCACCTTCAGCAGGCAACCACCACCAGGAACCAGCAAGAGGCTAAACTGAGCCAGCTGAGGCCTTTTATACTGCACCTGGGCAGGGGGAGGAGCTAAAGGAGAAGTTTTGCTGACTACCTGGGTTGCATTCAAAACATCTCACTATGGTTCACTACATAAATATCAGCAACAATGAAAATACCTTCTGAGAGTAAACAAAGGGATGCAACTCCAACACTCAGAGGAAAAAAATGAGCTTATTTCACAACATTAAAGAAGACACAATGATAATTTTCAGGTTCATAGTTTGATTTGGGGTTAAAACAGCTTCGCACGTGCTTGTCTCTTTAAGCTCCCTCCTCTGATTGGTCACACACACACACACACACACACAACACACAGTTCAGCATCAATACAAACAGATTGGGAGGAGGCACATTAGCATAATGCTACATGCTAACACCTTAAAACCTTAAACCTGGATCTGTTCTGTTTAGTGAGTTTAGTCAGCTCTGTGGCCTGTACTGTGAAGGGAGCTCAACATAGCCAGGCTTTGTGCTCATGATGCAGCTCAACAAAGCCCCGAGTCCCCAATCAGAGTTAAACGGTACTGCGACGGTGGTTATCAACTTCATTTGTCAAGTCCGGTTCTCTGCTTTGTGCTCTGCTCGTTCACATAAAAGGGGGCGTTTGACGTCATATTATTCTTCTTCTGTGTGAAAATGGATCGATCCCGGGCCACATATTTTACTCAAGATGAGCAGATTCTTATTATGCAGGACTATGAAGAATTCAAAGAAACCATCACGGCAGAAAGTAACACTGTCGCCGCCAACAGAGCGAGGGAGGCTGCTGGCAGAAAAGTGCTGACCGTGTAAATGTGTAAGTTAACAGTGATTAATATTATGATCAATATTATATTAAGCCCTCAGTGTTTTCAGTTCTGAAAGCTCAACATTGTGCAACTTTTACATATTAACCCTCATCCATTTAAAAAATAAATAAACTGAAGCAACAACTATCTTTTTTCATTTTTGAATGATGTCTATATTGTTTTCACATTTTACTGATCTCAGTTATAGAATGCGCGTGTGTGTTTTATTGAAAGCGAGGCTGAGTGTGCGTAGGCTATAAATGTTCAGTGTTTATTTTGTATTACTGTGACGGGATGAACAAGCAAATGTAGCTACTGTCCCTGTACAATGACAATAAAGAGCTTTCTGACAGTGAAAATAGCTCCAGCCTGTAAGATTTGTGTTTGGGCGTACACTGCTCTACAACAGGTGAAACATTGATCAATTCATCAGTTTATTCATGGCCACATCAAAGAAATAATTTTTTAGGGTTCTCAATGAATGGTGACGCCATCTCCGAATGAGTTACACAGTGAAACAGCGGCGCTTTTATAGCCGATATTAAGCTGAAACTCTGAACATAACCTGGTCGGGACAGGTACTTACTGTAATATACAGTTACCTTAAGTTTTAGTTACTCTTTTACTGACAGTGGTCCTGTGCAGCTTGGAGACAGATATTTACTTTAAGTTACAGTTACTCTGTTACTTGAGACATTTTGTCCCTGCAGCTCGTCATTCTGATGCTAATGTGAGGCAGCCTGCAGGTCGGAGGGGGAGGGGGACCAGAGGTCTTTGTGAAGCCTCGCCTCAAATCCAAAAGTTCTCCGGCTGAAAACAAAAACAGCATGCAGCAGCGGCCTCCACCACTAAGGCCTCCACCACTAAGGCCTCCACCGCGGCCCCTTCAACATCCACCTTCTGCTGCACAAAGGAGCTGAACATTTCCATGGTCACAGTTCAGACTGCCCCATCATGAGTCCAGTCCTGCTGCAGGGATGAAGGGATGGAGCTCTGCCTCCTCCGCCTCTATGAAGCCAGTGTACATGGTGGCATGTGGCTGGGATTAAGAAATTTCACTGTGGATTAAAATCTTTCCTCCATGGTCACTCGCTCACAGGAGAAAAGAGTCTGAAGAGAAAACTCTGGGCCGATGGTCTCACTGAGCAGGTAGGTCCAAACTTTATTTATACACAGCTGATGATTGATGGAGTGTGTGGAGCAGTTTAAACGTGTCTTCAGGTGTCTGTTCAGGTCTTCAACGGTTTTTACTGGCAGGAAACTTCTCAGTGCTTCTCAAACTGAGTTCAACAAGACAATAAGAGCAAAGTGCAAACAAGTGACAACAGAGAGAAACAGGTTGAATACCTGTGGAACAGCAGCAGGTTGAGTTTGAGTCATCAGATCATCAGACTTAGCAACAACTATCATAATAACACTCATTTTATATGAGTGTATTCTTCATGTTTGGTTTACTTTTTAAAGTCTGTTTCTTTTATTTAACAGCTGTTTGAAGTGAGATCAGCAGCAGTTATATAAGACTCACAGTGAGCACATGCTGCAGCACACTGAACAGCACCGACTGGTACCAGCACTCACACATTAATAATGTAAAGTTTGAGCCTACCGAGGACGACAGACGCGTTTGATCATTAGACAATGACATCACATCTCATTAAATCCTTTATGCTCTGACATGAACAACTATTATTTTTGTTATCATTATTAATATTATAACATATCATTAAACTGAACTCACCAGCCGCTTAAATGAACACGACATTTTTCATCACATCCATGAATCTTTGTAAAAACATCTTTCTTTCTTACGATGGTAAAGAAAGAGAGAGAACTCCTGGATCTGTCTCATCATCTGGATAAGCACTAGAAGTTAATGAGGTCTATCTGGACTGAGACTGTCCTCCATCCATGTTCGGAGGAGATCTGTTTACTGGTTTTTGTGTAATCCTGCTGACAAAGTAACAAACAAGAGAAAACAGAACTGCCTCATTTCAGAAATCAGACGTGTACTGGACTGGAAGTCGACACACTCAACACAGCAAACATTAGTCTCAGTTTGCCCAACCAGCTCTTTCAGTGTGATTTGATGAAATCTGATGACTTCCTGTTGTGAACTACATGAACACTAACGGTTCTTTGGTCCTGTCCAGCTCCAGGATGTTCCAGCTGCTCCAGGGCCACCTCCAGCCAGCTGCTCACCGGACACGTAAATCTCGTCTGGTCACTAAAGACGGCCGCTGCAACATTGAGTTCGGGAACATCGAGTACAGTAATCACTTTGCGTACCTGTTGGACTTCTGGACCACCTTCGTGGAGATCCGCTGGCGCTTCGTTCTGCTCCTGTTCGTGGCGTCATTCACCGGCAGCTGGTTCATCTTCAGCCTGCTGTGGTACTGGATTGCCAAAAGCAACGGAGACCTGACGGGACAGAACCGCACAGACGGACACGTCCAGTGTGTCGACAACGTTAACGGCCTGACCACGGCCTTCCTCTACTCTCTGGAGACCCAGACCACCATCGGGTACGGAGGCCGGGCTCTGACCGGACACTGTGCCGGCACTGTGGCTCTGATCATCATCCAATCTCTGATCGGTGTCTTCATCAACTGCTTCATGTGTGGCGTCATCCTGGCCAAGATCTCCTTACCGAAAAAGCGAGCAAAGACGGTGACCTTCAGTGACACTGCTGTCATCTGCTTAAAGAAAGGAAGTCTATGTCTCCTCATTAGAGTCGCCAACCTTCGAAAGACCTTATTGATCGGCAGCCAGATCTACGGCAAGCTGCTGAGGACAACCACCACAGCAGACGATGAGACCATCATCCTGGACCAGGTGGACATCGACTTCACGGTCGACGCCGGCAAAGATAACTTGTTCTTCGTTTGTCCTCTGACTCTCTACCATGTGATCAACACATCCAGTCCGTTCTATGAGCTGTCAGCCGACTCTCTGCCACAGCAGGACTTCGAGCTGGTCGTCTTTTTGGACGGGATGGCCGAGTCCACAAGTTCCGCCTGTCAGGTCCGAACCTCCTACGTCCCTCAGGAGATCAAGTGGGGATACAGCTTCCTGCCCATCATCTCTCGCACCAAGATGGGGAAGTACCACGTGGATTTCTCAAACTTTTCAAAAAGTGTTCGGGTCACCACGCCACACTGCGTCCACTGCTTTGAGACGGACTCGGACCAGAGGAAACACAACAACCAGGAAAAGGGGGGCATCGACAACCTGGGCTTCCAGGTGATCGACATCCACGACTCTGTGGACGTCACAAAAATGTGAGCAGTTAAAGAAACTTAATCTCAGAGTGAACGTGAAGCGCAACAGTTGACTCAGGGTCAAAGTGTTCGTCACTTCCTGTTTCACTGTTAGATGAAGAATGTTCGAGTGTTTCGCCTCCAACAGCGGAAACATTACAGTTATTAAACTGAGTGGATAAAATTCAGACATGAGACAGTTCAGCTCTTGATCAGAAGCTTGTTACATTCAGAGCACCTTCAGGACTGGATGTGTGTCAGAGGGACAAAGAGGGGCTGAAGTGTAGAAGTGAAAGGAGTCGTACTGTGGAGGCACAGTGGGGACTCCATGAGGAGATTAAAGGCTGAGCCGTTTCTGATGAAAACTAGAAGGAGTGGAACAGTTTCCTCTGTATTCTACTAAAACACTAACTGTGAGCTCGTTATTCGTCATGTTGTTTATGTCTATTAGGAAACTGTGAACATTTTTAATACATGATTTTATTTGTGAGCAGTCAACAGTTTGTTGATCAGACTGAAACTTGTTCTCAGGGAAAATAACAATAGATAATAACTAATAGTTTTAATAAAACGTTTTACACAAGTCGTTGATTCATTGTTTGATCTTTACTTGTTTGTATGTTCTGAACATTTAATTTAAGAATCAGCATCATTGGTATAAATGTGAGGTAGCTTGTACCGTCACCACACCGCTGGGTGACGTATGCAGCAACAATCAGGACAAACAATGACAAAAAACATCAGCTTCATTCATTCTTCAACAGACACTTCCTCTGCTTCCATGAACCTGCTGAGCACAGACATGAGGACGTGTCACAGACAAAACAGTCAACTGTCAAGGTTCAGAAATGGTACGGTCCAGTGTCACAAACAAACTGACCGCAAACTAACAAAAGAAACAAAGTGACGAGGTAACAGGACACAGGTGAGAGGACATGGTGAAGTGATTCTATTGGCTGAAGGGCTGTCAGGTGGGCGTGGTCAGGTCTTGAACAGCAGCAGAATTTAATCATGAAGCAACCAAATTAACCAAAATGACTCAGAAATCTGACAGAGATGTCGTTTCCCTCTGACCCTCTTTAAACTCAACCACATATTCCTCTACACTTTTATTATTTATTATTATTTATCTTTCAACAGAAGATACATTAGTTACCTTGTTAATAAGTAACAGTTAGACTTAGATAAGAGGTAATTAAAAGAGTCACAGAAGATCTTTTACTCCAGTAAAAATGTAGAAATACTCAGTTACTCTGTTTCAGGTAAAAGTCAGTGAATGCTGTAGATTAAAGGAGCCAGCAGCTGTACCGCTGTATGATGACACGCTAATGTAGTGCAGCGGTGATATTGACCAGATTGATTGATCAGATATTAAATATTTGAATCCTCCAAAGTGCTGAGTCAGCTGTTCTTTGTTTACATTCAGCTCCTATAGAGACTCTGTTGTTAGTCAGCTAAGAGGGTTAAACAAGCTCTAAGAGATTTCACACACACACACACACACACACACACACACACACTATGGCACACTGTGACATGTTAGCATGAATTTAGCAGTGTCTGATAAATGCCCTAGATGTAAATGTAGCTGAGCAGAGAGCTAACTGTTAGCTGTTAGCTGATACTGTATGTATGTATGTATGTATGTATGTATGTATGTACATATAGATTAAATGCAGAACTACTGATAGAGTATTTGTACCTTGTTGCATTTGTACATTTCAGTGGTAGAAAGTAACTAAGTACATTAACTCAAGTACTGCTTGTGTTTACATTTTTAAGGAACCTTAATTTACTCCATTCCAGCAGCTTGAGCAGCGAGCCCCAGACTAAATCACCTAATTAAACATGTTATTATAGATTTAGCTCTGCAGCAGAATAAACACATCAATAATTAAGCAATATCACACGAGAGGGAGTTAGGTTGTAGTGTATAACAGCACTGGTGTGATTCGGTCGTAGGATAATCACACCAGTGCTGTTATAAAGTACAACCTCACGACCACGAGTGTGATATTCCTTTTAACAACAGTTCTACAAGAGCACTTCATTAGTTAACAGTAGTAAACCACAAGAGATTATGATTTGTTCATATAGTTTATCATTTATTTGGCTCCGCCAACACAAATAGTTCCATAACTGGAAGGGAGACTGGGCTGTTGCCAGGCAACACATAAACATTTCCTACAGACCGCTTCAATGTCTGCATATTACCGCTACTTGTATCATTTACATTTATCTGAATGTTTCCATTTATTGTGCAACCACTAAAATAAGAGTCCAGTGACATTCACTTTGGTGGCATGATGTGTGTTTCTGATGAATTAACAGCTCGATCAGACAGCACGTTGCTGGCTCAGTGACGAATAAGGTTTTAAGTTGACCAAAAATGTAAATAGGTTAAAACTGAGATCAATGTAGTTTTTACCTTTTATGAGGATGTTATGTACCCATTTTAAAAATTTCATTTTCAAAAAATGTATTTTATGTGTTTTAATTTAGAGTTATTTGATGACACCAGTCAAAAATGTCATACCGGATAACGTTAATGAATTTTCAAAATATTATTATATTACAACTTTTAAAGTCAATAATGCTTCATAAATATGTAAAGTAAGACAGTTGCCAATATTTAAAGCTCAGAAAATGAAACTTAAACATTTCCTTTTTTTCATTATAATGTGTTTTCTATAGACATGACCCTACTTGCTCAAGTTCTTACCTACATTTTAATGCTGCAAAGTGATTCAATCTGCAAAATGTCTGGAAATCCTTAACAGTACTTGGCATCATACTATTATTGTTTTCTCAACTCCATAAAATGAAATTATGCATTTTAAGGCATTATAATCAGCGTTATCCCACCTGACTGAAATCGTTACTCGGTATGACACCTAATGTTTCCACTTGAAATGTCATATTTACACAACCTAAATATTATTGATATTCATCAATAATCCATGCTTACATCAGAGTAACAGCGGGACAGTCGACTAAGGGACACATAACATATTTTAAAAACTTTAAGCAATTTAAAGTGTTCAAATACTAAAAAATGCTTAAAAATACCATTATTAAAATATAATATGCCAGCAATAAATTTAAATGTGCATAATAATGTGTTAATATCACAATAAGAATGGAAATTATACAAATAAAAGCATAAAACAGTACACTGTAAAAAATGTCTGTAGAAATTACGGTAAAAAACTGTCATTAGCAACAGTAAAATACCGTAAAATAAAAAATTGTATATCACTGTAGTAAATACATTAAAGAAATGTATTTACACAAAGAATTACCGTAAATCAAGAAACAGTAAATAACTTAAATTTTACGGCCTTACTAAGTAGAAAATATGGAATTTACTGTGAATGTTATCAAAAGTTTGCTAAATTCACGGTAAAATACCATAATGTCACAAGCGTGTAATTACCCTAAAATTGACGGTATCATTCTGTCTGAATTACAGATTTTGCTGATGTTTACGTTTAAATTTACGGTACACAACCATTAAATCATACCATCATTTGTATAGAAAGTAGAATGTTAAAAAGTATGGTATATTTAAGCAATACATCATGACAGGCCGTGGTATGTGCTTATTATATCACAGTTAAGGGGCATTGTTCGGGCCGACACAAAGCACTAAATGCAATAGAAAACTATAAATGTTGTATTATTGTCAAAACACAGTGAATTAAGATAAGATTAACTTTATTGTCCCACAGGAAAACATAGGCCTACAACAATCGTTAGAGTTTATCATATAGAGTTTTATTGCAGCATTGTGAACACATCCTTTTTGAATAATATGGAAGTCCATTTCCGCCACTTGATGAAAAAAAATTATGAGATACTAAGTCAAAATTATGAGATAGCTAAGTCAAAGTATCTCATAATTTTTGTCAATTGGCGGAAATGGGCTTCCATAAAAAAATAGTATATTTTATTTTATATCTTTCTTTTGTATAGTGAAAACACGATTTCTATTTTTATTTTATTCTTGTACATGTCCTTTTTTTATTATATGTAAAACATGACAATGAAAACGTTGTTGTGTTTGTAGTTGTTCGTGTCAATAAAGCTTTATTGAATAGAGGAGAGAGACACAGAGAAAGACAGAGAGAGAGAGAGAAAGAGAGAGAGAGAGAGAGAGAGAGAGATGACCGCTGAGTTAACGGAAGCTAGAAATTTTGAATTTCAGTTCACCGCCATTGCTTCGCGCCCACAGGAGCAGTGTTTGTTGTTGTGACAGAGAGACAGACACACAGACACACAGCTAGATAGATAGATAGATAGATAGATAGATAGATAGATACAGACAGACAAGACAGACAGACAGACAGAGAAGAGAGAGAGAGAGGACCGCGAGTTAACGGAAGCTTGAAATTTCAGGTCACCGCCATTTCTTCGCGCCCACAGGAGCAGAGTCTCTTCTTCAGGTAAGCACATTCACAGCTCATTGAGACTGTCTGATTAACGTTAGCTAGCCGCAGAGCCACGTTAGCTCTTATTTGTTGACTTTCAAGCAGAGGAGTTCAGGTAGCTATATCTTAAAGGTTGCTGGACATGTCACTATCTGCTTTTTGCCGAATAAAAGAGTCACTTAAGGGCTCTGAGAAGTCGCTAACGTTACAGCTAACGTTGCTAATGCTAGAAAAATGTTTAGCTGTAACTTCTGTAGCAAGTCGGTTAATACTTTGATAATGGAGAAACTGGTTTACTCTTAATGAAAGATGATACAAGGAGACTTGGATGTATTACGAAGGAAACATTTATTGACACTTGATCTAGGCGAATTCAAAGATAACATAACAAGTGAGAATGATCCCTTTAACACCTTAGACATACATTTTTTTTAACAAATAATTTCACCTTCTCCACAGCACGGTGTAGCTGGATAATGTAAGGCAATCAACTTTGCAGGAATGCGGTATGGCCAGTACTCTGATTCGTCGTCATCGTTATCAGCACTCAGCTTCAGTGAGTACATTTAAATAGATTGTCTTCTGAACTGGTGCTGCCATTAAATGTTTTTGTTTCTTCATACCTGTCAAATACTTACATGGCCACATCAATAATTATGTCTCCCATATATGTCTACTACCCTGTTATCTGGAGTTCCTTAAGGGTAAATCCTCGGAACTATCCTTAAAAAAATCAAAATCACTGATTCGATGTCAAATCCAAAGGATTGTGTGTTTTCAGCTGTAGTCACTCTCCACAGTTTCTCCCTCAGTCTCTCTCAATCTATTAGATCTGCTAAATCTGTTAACCGTTTTAAGCGCCTCCTGAAATCATATTTATAGGATGGCCTTTTTATGAGATTTTTTAAACCTACTCTTCATTCACCATTTAATTTTTTTTTTGTTCCAACTTCTTTAATTAATGTTTTGTTTTTTGTTGTTGTTGTTGCGGGAAGCACTTTGCAACAGTGTAAGTGCTATATAATAATAATTATCATTATTATCATTAACAATGTTTTCTTTGTTGTCTTTCTTTGTCTGGTTGCAGTGAGATTCATGCCAGTCCACAGTAAACACCTGATTGAAGACTGCTGGTGAATTTTCAAGCAGGAATGATGACAACACCTGCCCAAAGTTCCAGTTTCCTTAACATTGTAACATGTCTGTATGAGACTCTGTCCCACCTGTCTTCAGTCAAGTCTGGACCCAATGACTCAAACACCAGTCTTGTCAAGGCTAATTAGAGGTAAGCTATGGTTTATGTCAGTGTAGCAAATGAGTAGATGCAAGCACTCAAACTACACTCAATCGATCTCCCTCAAGTGAACGGTGCCAACAGCTTCATACAAACATACAGTAGAAAAAAAACATCAGTATTATGGACAGGATTCAGGATTTAGGCTGCAATTCGACAAGGGTGAAACAAATAGTGATGATCACTTAGTCCTAAAAAAAGTGACTGTTTCTACTTTTCACACTAATACAATAAAATAAATGAAATACTCCTGATGACCTGCAAAACTATATTCCAGAGTACTGGTTTCATTCTATGTATAGCTCAATGGAGCTCAGTTTAACAGCAGAAGGCTGAATTTATCTCTGTAGGCATCATGCTCAGGCACTGCATCAATCTAACCTTTGCTTTGTTTCTTTTTTCTGGCTGCAGAGAGGATCATGCCAGTCTACAGTGGACACCAGATGGACAACACATGAGTCTTCAAGCAGAACTGGTGACTGCTGAATGCTTTAAGTTCCAGTTTCTTGAACACCATCTCCATGTTAAGAGCCCTCTTCAGCCAAGTCTGGACTCAGTGACTCATTAGTGTTGATCAACACAGGGCAAGTGGCTCCTTTTTTCATGACGTTTATTTCTTCTACCATGGACTATCCTTCATATGTATGGACACACACTGTCTTTTGAAGATGTCAACACTGCCTTGTGAGTATACTAGACAAGTTCTGTTTTTCAAAGAGAATGTGTATATGCAAAGAGATGTTCTTAAAGTTTATCAATTATAGTCTGTACTTTGGTTTACAATGGGCTTAATTGGTTATTTCCTTTATAATTTACCATTTGCATTTGCTGACTGTAAAATCTACGCCAACAAACTGTAATTCCATGTGTGTTGTACCATATTTTTTACGGTGAAATTCTGGCAACCACAGCTGCCAGTATTTTACCGTAGTTGAACTTTGCAATAAAATACCGTAATATATCTTACAGTTTTACCTTGTTTTTTCACTGATGGACTGTATTTAGTTTTACATTATATGTGTTATTTTTAAAAGAATTTACCGTAAACAGGTTTATATGATAACTGTTATTTTTACAGCAAATTACCGTAAACAAATAACAGTTCTCTAATGTGAAATTTACAGTTACATTGTGACCGTATTTTCTACGGTAAAGTTCTGGCAACCACAGCTGCCAGTATTTTACCGTAAATTCTACAGAATTTTTTTTACAGTGTACTACTGTCAAATATGTGTCATTCTGTATAACAGATGACACTGTGGGGTAACAGAAAATAACTGTTATCCTATATGACAAAATTGTTATCCAGTATGACGAAACTCCGTTTGAAACTCAATCAGGCAGTTGTTTTGGCTACCTATAGAAATCTGCAAACTTGACCCTCAACATTAAAGTGTATAATTTCATATAAACCAAACAAATTTGCATAAAATCAACATTATATATGTTTTTTAGCGTTATCCCATATGACACAGGATTTTACAACATAGTGTACCAGTGACTGAAAAGAGTAAATAAAGCACATTATATAAACCACTTATTAACCTTTCACCATTGTTTAAGGGTCCTTTCGGGTCTTCCTGATGGCCTAACTTCATGTCTGATAATGTGTGCCCCATAATGCCCCATAAATTTGCTCCAGCTTGCTTGTTATCCCGGATGACATTGGCTGACATACCAGTTTTGGGACGAGCTGCTCAAAAGCATAACAATCATCTGGATGTCTAATTTTTTGTAACATTTTCATATATCAAAGGCAACACTCATATAATAATGCCTGGGGCAGAGATTTTTTTAATTTATTTTCTTTTCAACTATTTGGTAGCTTTTTTGCATTTCACCATGAGGTCTATTGTGTCTAATAACTCTTAAACTTTGTAAAACCCTCAATACATGTTCCTATCATTAGATAAGCAGAGATTAACAGATTGAATTAATGTGTTTTTTATTAAGATTTTTTGTGTTTTTACTCCATAAATGTGCTTTGGACATCAAAATTCACGTCACGTCATTGTGTCGTTTCCGGCTCTCCATAGATGGTCAGTACCTTTTGTGCGAGCTTTCAGACCTGCGAAATAAGTTTTTGTTTAGATATGTGTAGTGTCTGGCAACTCACGTTGTGTATGCGTAATGACGTTAGAGTACGTGATGTATACTGGGAACGGGAGAGAAGTAAATAAAGAGCATGGTGATGACTGCCCGAGCGGAGTATGAGTATTAATGCCTCTAAGAAGTTGAGAAACACTACAATATGTATTTTATGTTCGGACTGCGACACAGTATCAATGAATCTAAAGCATCTCACCAATGCCCACTCACGGCCATGATCTCCCTCGCCTCGAGTCCCGCTGTCTGCTTTACAGTGTTGGCTTCATTTTTGCTCTTCTCTAATTTGTCGAGGTCGGCTGATGTTATATCAACACACCTGAGGCCTGTACTGCGAAGCCAGTTTAGTGTGTTAGCGAGGTATGTTGAGTCTAAAGCCAGGCTTCCCTGTACTACAAAGGTGGCTCTCTTTTAACCCGGCTAGATCACCATGGTAACTTATGCTTAGCTCATAACCTGGTCCCGACCAGGTTCTGTTCAGAGTTTCAGCTTAAAATCGGCTATAAAAGCGCCGCTGTTTCACTGTGTAACTCATTCGGAGATGGCGTCACCATTCATTGAGAACCCGGTGGACCTGGGAGCAAGAATAATTCTGGCAGCACTACGATGTGAGCGGCTTCTTCGAGATCGCGCTGATCCGCTGGCATTTCCTGATGAAATTCTCTATGAGCGATATAGATTTTCAGCCGAGGGAATACGGAACATTTGCTCACTTATTGAGCCGAGTGTCAGGAATGCCACTCGAAGAAGCTGTGCGCTCACTGTAAGGCAAACTGTAGCCCTTCATTTTTTTTTGCCACGGGAACCTTTTTACATTCCGTTGGTGATGCAGCAAATCTGAGCAAGAACACTGCGTGTTGCGTGTTTGTAGTGTTCCCAAGTCATTTGAGCACAATGCTTGTTAAGGAAGGATTCTATAAAATATCTGGTAATGTAGGCTACTTTCATACCCCTCTACATCATCAGTATTACTTGCTTGCATAATGAAATCTTCCCCTTTTCATTCTTCTTCCTGTTGGCTTAAGATAGTGATATATTAAAATAAAATGGGAAACAGTATGTTATCCACACTGACAAAATGATGGGGCAGCTTGGCTACATACCACTTTGAATGATGTGTTTGTATTTGGCTCTAACTTGCTGCCATGTCCGACTGCTGCTTCCACATCTTAATAAAATGCAATATGAAATATTAATTAGGCCAACCTAGTATTTATTTGTCACAGATAATGAGCAAAGTTAATTATTTCTTTGATGTGGCTTGAATAAACTGATGAACTGATCAATGTTTCACCCGTTGTAGGGCAGTGTACACCCAAACACAAATCTTACAGGCTTGAGCGATTTTCACTGTCAGGAAGCTCTTTATTGTCATTGTACAGGGACAGTCGCTACATTTGCTTGTTCATCCCGACACAGTAATAAAAAAAAAAAAAAACACCGAGCCTACGCACACTCAGCCTCGCTTTCAATAAAAGACACACGCGCATTCTATAACTGAGATCAGTAAAATGTGAAAACAATATAGACATCATTCAAAATGAAAAAAGATAGTTGTTACTTCAGTGTATTTATTTTTTAAATGGATGAGGGTTAATATGTAAAAGTTGCACAATGTTGAGCTTTCAGAAATTAAAACACTAAGGGCTTAATATAATATTTATCTTAATATTAATCATTGTTAACTTACGCATTTACACGGTCAGCTATTTTCTGCCAGCAGCCTCCCTCGCTCTACTGGCGGCGACAGTGTTACTTTTTGCCGTGATTGTGTCCTTGAATTCTTCATAGTCCTGCATAATAAGAATCTGCTCATCTTGAGTAAAATATGTGGCCCGGGATCGATCCATTTTCGCACGGAAGTAGAATAATATGACGTCAAACGCCCCCTTTTACATGTACGCGCGCAGAGCACAAAGCAGAGAACCGGACTTGACAAAGTAAGTTGATAACCACCGTCGCAGTACCGTTTAACTCTGTTTGGGGACTTGGGGCTTTGTTGAGCTGCATCATGAGCACAAAGCCTGGCTATGTTGAGCCCCCTTCGCAGTACAGGCCTCAGGTTTGCGCTGATGTATCCTGGCCTCTCTCCTTCCCTTCGTCCTCCTCTGAGTCTGACCATTCGTAATTTAAATCAAACGTAATTTGTGGAAATATGTCCATCTTTGCGGTGCAAAGTTTGTTACAATCCAACACAAGTTGGCAACTCATGTAACGTTAATTAACGGTAATTGGAACGCCTGCGCAGCGGAGTGATATGTCTGTAAA
This sequence comes from Sparus aurata, assembly GCF_900880675.1. Taxonomy (NCBI): domain Eukaryota; kingdom Metazoa; phylum Chordata; class Actinopteri; order Spariformes; family Sparidae; genus Sparus; species Sparus aurata. The sequence goes on along the minus strand of NC_044199.1, from coordinate 35,435,656 downwards.
AAGTCCCAGTGCGGTTGTACTCTGTGGCTGTGTCCAAATTCAGGGGCAGCATCCTTCAAGGACCCGTCCTTCGCCGCCAGCAAAGGCAGGGTCCTTCAGAGAGACCTGCAGGGAGCGTCAGCTGTTGTTAAATGGGACGGTTTACCCTTCGCAGCATTTCCTGGTTGCGTCACCAGATGTTCCCGCCCCTACCCGTACGTCACTATTTCTGATGAGGTAAGGTCCTCGAAAGTGACAAGAAGAGTAAAGTTTGACTGTCAGATCTGTTTGAGCTTCAGGAATTCCTGATTTCCTTTTGAATCCTCGTGCTTGTGGAGGAAGAGTAGAAGCAGCTCTGGTTTATCTCCAGCTGAGAGGACCGTGGAGAGGTAAACCTGTTATTGATCCCACAGTAATGTTATCAATATTATCATTATTAGCTAGCTAACAGTTTGGGCTCATTAACATACAGATAGGCTACATCACGTTAATGCTGACATGTAAACTGCTGATCGCCACATATGGTTTTATTTTGTTTTTAAAGGCATTGTATTTAAAATGTTTGGTAGATAGTTTTGTTTGCTGTAATTTATTATGATTATTATAATTACAGTCTGAAATGATAATTCTTGCCTCTTTCTTAAAACATTCTGAGTGACATGGCAGCCGTGGATGGAGTCAGAACTGCAGACCCAGTTGATGGAGGATGTGGTGGACAGAGGAGACTGGACCCCCAAACACCCTGAGTACCGACCCAGATGATGTCCCACTGACACCATCCAGCCCAGCAGCACATCAGCCTGTTACTGTCCATCATCTCTGTTTTAATATTGTTTTTAATAATTGTTTTTGTTAATAGTGAATAATAATCTGTAAATAGTTAGTTATGCTGTAATTTTGTAAACAGTTGTAAATGTTAAGACCTTAATAATAAAAGAAAACATTCAATCCCTTGTTGTCCCTGAAAAGTTGCACTTGATGCTGTTTACTGTTATAAATTGCACTTAAGCTGTAAATACTGAATGGAATAGACAACGTGTAACAATAGAACTATTTTATTTCATGAATTAATATAAAATGAACAATTATGAAGAAATAATTTAAAAATAACTCATACATTAACTAAATAATGACAGATATAATGTAAGGATTGTCCTCTGGAGCAGAGAAGAGCCTCTCCATCCTCCTTCATCCTCGAAGCAAGAGAAAAGGTAAACATCAGATCACATTAACACAGGGATGCAAAGATTTACAAAAAGTGACATCAGGACTGACAAATCGGCTATTTATTATTATATATTATAGCCTTACTCCCATCCTGTCTGCGGAATGTTTCGCCCTGTGAACAAATGTTCTGACCTTGGACGGTGACGAAGCTTCTCTGTTTGCTCCCTGAAACATGATGAAATGTAAAAGATGTTGTGTTATGTTAACAGACAAAAGAGTTCTAATACAGCAAAAAAAATTATCATAAGGATAATCATAAACTTAGCTCTTTATTCCAACGTTTAACTAGACTTTTACAGGGATCACAGCCTGATCTGAATCTGTTCATCTTGGTCCATTTATGTACATGAAGTAAAACGAGTCTATAACATCTCCACAGTCACAATACGATATAAGATACAAGTCAACCTCTGAACATCTAATGGTTGAAAGTAAAAGGCATTAAGATGAGCATTACCAACGTATTTTAACTGATATTTTGAGGTTTTAAGGTCCCTTGAAGTTTAACCTATCTGGCAATTGACGCTCAAATGACTAAAAACTGAGTATAGACCCTGTGACGAAGAGCACATCGTCACCTGGCTTTGCACACATGGTATCATCGGACTTTGGACTAAGTGTGACTACATATGCACTTTAATAATTGCACAGACACTTTAAGAGGAGCAACCAAACTTTATTGGACGTTTGCACAATACATTTTAACACTGTTTTTGGCACATTTGTATGGATATATAGATGCATGTTTATTGAGTATTTGTCGGCATGTTGATTGATGTTTGGCGGGTCTTGATCTGGCTGATGGGTGCTGTGTAGGCCACGCAGTTCACCTAGAGCAGAGGGACATGGGGTTCAATGTGCCTATTAAGTTTGTTAATTGATCAAACAAGGAGCTAAGTTAAAAATGTGTATTGTGTTGCTCAGTAAGTGTGTGCATTGAGGGAAGTAAAGTGTGTTGTGTACTCACCAGTCTCTGTCTTCAGGGTGTGCAGGCAAAAGGCTTCCTTAGGAAACGGACACTGTTTTATAGTTCTGGGGGCAACCAAGTGTAAATTTGTGTGTGTGTGTGTGTGGGGGGGGGGGGGGGGGGGGTAGATATGTGCATCTTGTATTTTATTTTTTTCTTTGGTGGTGGATGTAAATGGGGGATGTGTATAGAAATTAACAATTATGTTGTATAAATATAGGAATAAAAATGGAGGGTTAAACATGTGGTGGGCAGTGGAATCTTCCAGGGTCATTAGCTGTGAGACCCTATAAATGGGCGCCATTTAACAACCATGCGGTCATTGTGCTGATGTCTCCATTCTGTTGTGCTGAGAGGTATAGATGAATAAAGAACCACCTCTGTGACCCACCTCAAACCTGCCTGTGGATCATTCTTCTTTGCTGTATCATCTAGCCGTAATTGTGGTCATTCTCACAGACCCAATACTTACATTTAAATTAGAGATCTGCGCCACTAGAGGTCGCCATTATTTATTTATTTCTTCTCTTTAGGCGCGCAATGAATCTTGGGCAATTTCTAGCTTCAAAGGATAGTAGCGGTGTGTCCTCCAGAAACAGGCAAAAGAAGGAGGCATTTGTGGGGAGCATTTGGAGCACACTTTGAATTTGGACAGGCTTCGCGCGGCTTAGTGACGTAATTGCACTTCAAATACGCACTCCGAAGGATGCTGCCCCTGAATTTGGACACAACCTGTATCAGCACTCCTGGAATGCCTCTTGTCCAATCAAATTACGTGGTCGGAACTAACTGTTGTATAATCATTAATGCCCAGAATGATGCCGGAGAATTCACCGAGAAGCTGGAGAAGTTTGTGACATTTTCATTCCAGATTTTTGAGAGGAAGGAATTACGCCTGCCCCAAATAAACGCCTGGTCTGTTAAGTGACTGAAACAAATAAACGCCCGGCTATTATTTATTTTCCCTTCAGTGTGAGAGACACTATTGTGACTGCAGTGAAAACGTTTTATAAAAAATATAAAAGAACAAAAAATCAACATCTTTATTGTAACTTGGGAGGTAAAAATAAGCATTTTCTGTTTATCTGTGCAGTATTGATTTATCGATCGATAAAACATTAACGTCAGCTCAGAGTTCATCATCTGGGACTAGAACATCTTTTCTGTTGCTAGGTCGTTACTAAGGGTTGGATTATTTGCTGGAGTTGTAAACTACGTTCCATTACACATATGAGTCAACTGACGTGACTGATTTTGTTTCAGTTATTAGTCAGACCCCATGTGTTTCCATGGAAACGCGACGCACACTCGCAAAAACCTTTAAAATTTGAGAGCAAATTGTCCATCAACATGGATATATTTTGATTATACATTTTATTTTCTTTGGTATTGGTTGTGTCATCGCAATATTACCCTCGGGGATGTGCTTTAACTTCATTTGAGCACTTAAGTGCTGCTTGCGGACTGCATCACTGTAATGCTCAAATGACATTAAAGCACATCGTCGAGGGTAATATTGCTTAAATATAAAATACATTACTCTGAAAAAAGCCGTTCGGTATAATGAGTACTCTAATTTGGAAACTTTGAGTTTATATTGAAGATACTTATGTGTGCAGCGTTAATATAGTCAGTCTGTGACGTCTCATCTGTCCTCCTGATAATAACTGTGACCACCAGAGGGCGCCAGAGAGCTTCTGTCATCATTAACATACAAATATTATTATTAACAATTAATGAAGCAGAAATAAACCATTTCTGTGTTCAGACTGTTCCAGATCTGCCAGCAGACGGTCTTCAATGTGCTCACTGATGTCTGAAGAGCGTCAAACTATTCCCATGATGCACTGCAGTTAGACAACACCTGGTAATCATGCTGGACTGTGTTAAAGTAGCAGAGAGTTTCAGTGAGTCAGCAACATGAAGAAGAGTCTGATTCACAGACCAGAGTCAACTGGACTTCATCTGCATGACAACACACACACACACACACACACACACACACACACACACACACACACACACACACACACACACACCTTTTCCCGCGGTAGAACTAACAATACCACACAATGTGTATTACATGTACCTGTGCCACCTGCGGTACCTGTGCCACCTGCGGTACCTGTGCCACCTGCGGTACCTGTGGTACCTGCGGTACCTGTGGTATGGTACAGTACATTGAAGATGGAGTATAAATCAAGATTGGCTTTTAAAGTTTAGCTCAGTCTGATGTGTTTTCAGCGTACTCTTTTATATTGTGTTGCTGGTTTGATGTTCGTTTTTCTGTACAGTGTCTTTGAGTATTTAGAAAAGCGCTTTTAAATAAAATGTATTATTATTATTAAGATGTCTGAGACTGAGAGGAAACATCATGTTAACACAGTCAGACTGAATCAACAACAGTTTGTTCTCCGTCAGGTGGAACCGCTGAACACCTGAGCAGCTTTTTAATCAACCCCTCAAAGCTTGATTAATTAATTACTGAAGCTAATGGAGATAGTTTAATTAGGACCTACTTCTGCTCTGTAATTACTGCTGTGCTTTCAAAAAGAGCCCCAATTTCCCTACACACACACACACACACACACACATACACACACACATACACACACACACATACACACACACACACACACACACATACACACACACATACACACACACACACACACACATACACACACACACATACACACACACACACACACACACATACACACACACATACACACACACATACACACACACATACACACACACAGCTCAATCCTCATTAATTTTAATATTTAACATGATTTTGAGTAACCGACTCTTACCAATAATGATCTTATCAATCATTGGTCTTGATTCTGACAAATGGACCTGAAATCAGTAAAAAAAAAAAGAGTTTTTATTAAAGGACAGATGATGTTTCCATGGTGACTCTCACCTCCCTGTCACTTGATGATGTCATCATTGTGTGCTGTGACTTTTAGTCCGACACTTGCTGCCATTAAGATAAGAGCTTTAAGTGTTTCCTCATCAAACCCTTCATGTTTCTGTTAACCTGCAGCGATGTGAGGAGCCGACGACACACTGCTTCAGGCTTCACAGCATAAATATATAGAATATATTTAATATAAATGTATTCAGATCATGGAGCTCTGCAGCACAAAGAGTCAAAGAATCATCTGAAGAGACAAAATGTGTTGAAGATGAGAGACGAGACGCTTCCTGCACATTAAATATTCTGTTGTGTTACAGAGTGTTGTCTCTTCCTCACAGTCTTTGTTTGGTCTGAACCAGACTGGAAGCTCCTATTTCTCATGCAAATCATTGAGTACAAAGAACTGAAGCATTTTGTTATAATTCAGAACAGTTTGTTTATGAGGCTGCTGCAGTTCAGAGAGTTGTTTGTGTTATCGGGTCAGAGGTTCTGTTCATGTTCCCGTCCTTCATCTGTGCTTTTATTCTGACAGTCACATACAGTAATGAGCTGATGGGTATTATTAGCTCATCTTCAGTCAGCACAGTGCTGATCGGCTCTGACATTATCATCATCATCATCATCATCATCATCAGAAGGAACGCCTGCAGCCTCCAGTCAACACACGATCACGTGACGTGTTTCAGCCTCAGATATTTGAAACAAATAGAAACAATGTTCTTTTCCGGATCGTCGACTAACAGAAGCTCAGGAACAACTTTTTATAAATCAGGGTGTTTGATGGACTTTTGGTTGTTTCAGACTCAACAGACTGAATGAAAAACAACACAGGAACATCTGAGGTGATTCACTGTCAGAGTGTGTCTGTTCACACACCTGTAACAGGGTCCACCTGTCCTGTAGTCGGACCCTCCTCCCCCGCTGTCCTGCACTCACATTGCTTCGGCAGCAAGCGGGCCTGGGCACGGTTAGCTCTTATACTTCATGTCCACATCGTGTACCTGTGCTTGTGCTCCCGCATGAGCAACCGCACCGTGCCACAGCACACCTCTTCCAGCTGTGCCAGGTCCGAGGAAGTGTACGTTGCTTCTGCATGGTACTGAGTGCTCACACTAGTCAGACAAACTGGACTTTGGGGCTCAAACGTGCCTGGGCCAAGTGTGAGTCCAATCTGACCTCTCAGATCATCAAAGAAGAAACCAAAGCTGAAGACATCAAGTAAAAAAATCAGATGGATCAACTGGATATGCTGCCACTTGATTCACAGTTTGACTCCCCAGATCTCAGCAGTTTGTCTTCAGAAATTAACAAAATGCTCCAGATTGTAATACATTACAGAACTACCCTTTAATGAGACCATCGGAGCCTGAAATTAATCTACACACTTATTTCAGAATATTTCCAGGAAATGATGCAGGTTAAATTACTCTCTCTTCATAAAATCCCTCTACATTTTTCTTTATGTAACCGGGCACTGTCCTGAAAAACGTTTTTTCATGTAGTAAACATGCATTTAAATGGTGACTGATGAGCAGAAGCATCAGGAACGACCTCCCAGAGGAGGAACAATGAGGAAGAGCAGAAAGGAATGAGTCTCATTCATCTTAAAGCTCCTTCTGTTGAAATGACTTAAAGCTCCTCTCGTCTGCAGTTCCCACAGATTAAACTCTCTGCAGCTCAGAAATAAAAAGCAGTGACTGCTCCTCATTTAACACGGTAAACAGCAGGCTTTGAAGTCAGCCATTTAAAATAGGATTTACATGAATAAATAAATGTGTGGTGCTCCACATGAAGGCAGACGGCTTTAAGGGATCACACATGACACTGCAGATGATCCTGACAGGTTATTAATAAACACCATCTGCTCTGGTTCTGTAGACACGGTTCTGCAGTGATCCAGTATGAAGATAAGAAACAATCAGAGTTCATATGAAACTGTTTTATTGTTGCATCATTCATTCAGCCTGTCTGTATGAATGAACAATGGGACCCTGTTTTATTACTGATGCTTCGTGTACAGTATAAAAAATAATAACATTAAAAATAATAAAAACTGTCATGTCCTCCTCAGGGATGGGTTCAGGAGCGTCATCAAATCCACTTACTGAATCTGAACCATGGAGTTTGATGATTCTAGTAATGAGCTAACATTCATGCTTTGTTAGCTGCTCCACACCGTCACATCCAGACGGTTTGATTTTAAAAAGGCAGGTCGATGCTGAACTGGTTTCATATTGAGCCAAACGTCACATCTGTAATACTGAATGTAACCACCAGGTGTCACAATGACTCAGCTGCTCCTGAGTGAAACATTATGACAGTCATGAATGAGAGAGCAGCATAGAGTCCAAGTCTCCTGGAACAGCGCCGGGTTCTGAGGCCATTTGACTCAGTGGTCACACACACGACGAACACAGACCCAAAAACACTTCTCCCACCTGTAACACTGTGACAGAGGCAGCTGTAGATAATTTGATCCATTCTGTCCGATAACATCTGGACAGTCCAGAAGATCCGCACCTCATTTAATCCCCAATTCCAGTTAGCAGAGAGCTAAACAGGATGTTTAGTCTCTAGTGAGCGTGTTCTGTCGGCGCATTACCAGGAAGCCATGTGGAAGATCTAACAGAGTAAAACTTTTCTGGCTTCATGAGCAGCTGAGCAGCAGCTCCACCTTTGATCCTGGACCCAGATTTACCTTCAAGGATCCATGGGAGCCTCACAACACATCACGGCACATAAAGTGTTTCATTGTGACAAAAGCCCGTGCAGTCGATTCGAACAGACCAGAAACAGAATCAGGAGAGATAAATGTTTGATAAGTTAATGAGTCTTAACGAGTCGTCCGATCAGAGCCTGTCCTGTCCTGGTCTGTGGTCTCTGTCTCTGTAATGTTTGTGTTCATGGATGGAAACAGAATCAAACGCCGGTGGTCTGCTGACTCAGTCTGTGCTTACATGACGGTGACAGCCTCTGTTTGGCCCCATGTTAGGAGACCTCTCAGAATCTTTATCCTCCTCCTCCTCCTCCTTCTCCTCTTCCTCCTCATCCTGGTCAGTGTCCTGGTTCTTATCGGTACGGTGGTTCAGGCTGTTGAGGGTTTGGCCTGTACAGCTGCTGGACTCTGACCGGCCGCCCGTTAGCTGGCCAGCCACCTGGTAACTGTCCGATGACCCTGAGGCCTACGGGATGGCCGTGTCCGGGCAGCGGGCTGCTGGGGCTGAGGATGTGGGTCTGACCTGGTTCTGGTGGGGGAGTACTGCTCGGATATCCTGGGGCAGAGGCAGGGGGAGACAGGGGGTAATGTGGGAGGAGGATGGCTGGCGTGAGGCCATATCGTACCTGGAACACTCTGAGAGGTCCCTGAGCCACAAAGCCGTTGGGCCTCTGAGGCTCCTGGTTCTGATCCGAGTCGGTCTTCTCCTCCGGGACTTCACTCTCCTCAGCTCTCCTGGATTTATCTGGCTGCCTCCTAGCCTGGGAGACATCCTGCATCTTCTCGGCCTGAGCCCGGCGGATATGATATGTCTTCCTGGAGCTTTGGAAGGACTCCAGGAACTCCTCCAGGCCCACATTTCCCTCCATGAACTTCTCCAGCAGCTCCTGTTAAGACGGGAACACAAACAAACGACAAGACATGGGAAGGTATTCAGAGGGAGGTCGGACCGCCGGGACCGTCCAAACAACAGCAGGATAAAGAGGATTTCATCAGTTTATACATGAACTCTGGAGCAGTTTGACAAACACAGGATTTCACTGTTTCACACTAACAGCTAACGGCTAACAGCTAACAGCTGTGACTTACACTACAGTATTTGGCAGAGCTTTAAAGCTGTGTGACGTCTCGCTCCCTCTCTCTGTGTGTGTGTGTGTGTGTGTGTGTGTGTGTGTTAACAGGATGTCAGACTGGCTGTGAGGTGACCTCTGACCCTGAAGTTTTATTTATGTGATTGTTTCAAAGCCTTTTGTGATCAATGAGGAAGCTGTTATTTACAGTTTACACTCCCTGTGTTCCCTCAGGGCGCTTTTTGTAGTAGAAATAAATATGTTAATGAACATCACAGAAACACAGTTGAGATGTTCAGTTGGTGGAGGCTGACACCAGACCCTGAACACACCAGACCCTGAACACACCAGATCCTGAACACACATATTTTTTAATGTTCTTAATACTTTTAACAACATAAGAAAGTGCAAATATGCTTGCATTATGAACATTTTTGGCGGGGGGGGGGGCTCTCTGCATCTGCCCTGTGTTTGGCTTGCAAGTGATATTTGAGACTCAATGTACTTCGATGGTAAGTCATTTCATGTCGATAGTACATGCAGATAACTTTTGTCCTATCGACCGAACCATCTGGCTGTTTCGAAAGTAGTTTGCCGTTCATACCGTAAATGACCAAATAATATCCGGGTTTCAATTATCCACAGGGTCCCTTTAAACGCCGGTGCAGATGTATATTTTGGTAAATAACCGCCGGTTCCAAATAAATGTCGGGTCTAATTTTTTATTTTTTAAAAAATTAAGGAAGAAGAGGTGTCCACTGACACTGCACGTTTTTCTTCTTCGCCTTTTTCACGCAGTGTGCTGCTTTCTGTCAGTCAGTATCACACTGATGATCGCCATGGCTCCGGTGCAGCAAAACAATAAAAAGTACCACTTGAAATTCAAACTTTCTGTTAAAATATGCAGAGGAAAACTCGGGAGAAGCAGCCGCTAGATGTTTCTCTGTCGACCAGAAGAGAGTGAGAGAAACGGAGCTTGAGCGTGTGTCTGAGGAGGACAGCAACAGGGCCAGGCTGCCTGCTGGAGGGAGGAAGAAGGCTAGCGAGGAGCCTGAGATAAACATGCGGGGATGAGTTATCAGCAAACGGGCACGCCACGAGAGAGTGTCCCGCAGAATGATCAGGGCGATGGAGTTTGCAGCGAGTGCTGGTTGGCTGAATCGTTTCCTCCGCCGCAACAACTTCACTTGCAGAAGGATGCCAGAGAATTCACCGAGAAGCTGGAGAAGTTTGTGACATTTTCATCCAGGATTATTGTGAGGAAGGAATTAAACGCCTGTCCCAAATTGCCTTTTGGTCTGTTAAGTGATTGAAACAACTAAACCCCCCGGCTATTATTTGGTATTTTACGGTAAGTCCTTTCTCCATTTCCTCACTTTTCAGTCCACCGTGTTTTTCCCGAACCGCCAACCCTGCTGCATCTTCTTCTGATTCCCTTTCTGCCACCCTCTGGATCAAGACTACAGGTGCCACTGACGGCCGTAAATCTTTCAATGCGCGTTTTGTTTTTTGTTTTTTTATACCGAGTTAATCGCGCGTTAAAAAAATTAACGGCGTTAAGAGGATGTTGCGTTAACGCGTTATTAACGCGTTAACTTTGACAGCCCTCATTTTTATATATATATCTTATTTGCTGGTTCGTGCAGACATTTGATTACCTGATAAGCAGATATTTATGATCACGATCAAATATGTTTGATTGACTGCAGCAGCGTTAAGGAGGAAAAGGAGGAGGAGGAAGAGGAAGAAGTGTACGAAGAGAAGGAGGAAGAGGAAGAGGAAGAAGACGGAGAGGAGGAAGAGGAGGGGGAGGAAGACTAAGAGTAGGAGAGCAGTTTTTACCTCAGAGTGCTCCTCAGCTCGAGCCACCTCCTCTTGCAGGAGGTTGTGAGCCGTCTGCAGGCTGTTCTTCTGACCACAAGTCTCTGAAACAAGACAGAAACAGCACTGA